>NC_141873.1:89669037-89820552 GCF_056163025.1 Triticum urartu
CAGAGGCTTGCGTGGGCCAATAGTGGGAAGGGACCAGCCCCTAGGTGGGCTGGGGAGCCCCCCACCAAGGCCCAAGGCGCCTCAAGAGAAGAGGGGGGCAAACCCTAGGGCAGATGGGCCCTAAGGCCCACCCCAGGTGCGCCTCCCCCTCTTCCCCCTTTGTCCGCCACCCTAGATGGGATCTAGGGCTACCGCACCCCTTGGGGTGGGAACCCTAGAGGGGGCGCAGCCCCCTTATCCCTTCCCCTATATATACTTGAGGTATTTGGGGCTGCCCAACACATGATTTGATCTCCCTCTTGGCGCAGCCCTACCTCTCTCCCTCCTCGTCTCTCGTAGTGCTTGGCGAAGCCCTGCTGGAGTCCCGCGCTCCTCCACCATCACCACGCCGTCGTGCTGCTGCTGGACGGAGTCTTCCCCAACCTCTCCCTCTCTCCTTGCTGGATCAAGGCGCGGGAGACGTCACCGGGCTATACGTGTGTTGAATGCGGAGGCGTCGGCGGTTAGATCGGAATCGATTGCGATATGAATCGCTGCGTGTACGACTCCACCAACCGCGTTCTTGCAACGCTTCCGCTTAGCGATCTACAAGGGTATGTAGATGCACTCCCCTTCCCCTCGTTGCTAGATTACTCCATAGATTGATCTTGGTGATGAGTAGAAAAATTTTAATTTCTGCTACGATCCCCAACATGCGACATGGTTGATAAACAGATGTTTGCAGCCTGCACTACTATCACTCTTGGAGATGGCTCGACGGCTCGTTTCTGGACTAATAAATGGATGTTGGGCGAGGCTCCGGAAGATTTAGCACCACTGGCTTTTCGGCCAGCGCGCAGGAAAAACTTAACTATGAAAGAGGCCTTGGCTGATGGGGGATGGATGAAGGGACTGCAACGCATTGCAACCATGGAGGAAGTTGAGGAGTTCATCCACCTCTGGGAGCGGATTCAAACCATCCAGTTAACATCAAACAGAGATTGCATCAAGTGGAACCTATCCGGTGATGGAAACTACTCTTTAAATTCTGCGTATCAATTTCAGTTTCTCACAAGGATCCCCCAACCAAGGCTCGAACAGGCTTCACGTGCAATGGTTGAACCAAAGGTGAAATTCTATGTGTGGCTGCTACTGCAGAACCACAACTGGACGTCCGACAGACTAAGGAACATAGGATGGGCCCATACTGACAAGGGCCCACTCTGCGATCAAATTCTGGAGACAGCCACGCACATTACACTTAACTGTCCTTTTACTGAAAAAGGCTTCTGCCCCGCTATATATATAAGCAACATAGCTGAACGATACATGGTGTTGAGGAGATCCTCTTACAAAGCAGATCAAAGAAAAATACATGAAAACCGGGGAGACCACACCCTACCATAAAGCAACCTAGACTACTAACAAGGAAGAAGACTCGCCGTCAAGGGAAACCGTCGGATCTCGTTTCGCCGCTCGCACCAAGTTCCTGCCGGAGGGGACCCCCTGCCCTCCCACTCCGGATTGTGGAGCCGAGCCTGTCTGCGAAAAATGAGGAACGCAAGAGGAACCAACGAGGACCCATGTAAAGAATAGGAGGCAAGTGAATCCGTCCACGCCAGAAACGAGGTAGCACCGAGGCAGGATCTGAAAATGCTCGCCGAAGATAGCGATGTGCCCTAGAGGAACCTGGCCTCCACAACGACTCCCTCAAGAGGAAGACGACACAACATGTCACTGTTGTCGAGACCGAGGAACCAGTTAAGGGTTTTCACCCGAAGCCTGGCTTGGTGTGAGGGACCTCAACGACACCCCCAAGAGGGATGCAACACCCACGGGCATCGCTGTCCCTGGTGCCAAAGCACAAGGCTGTCGCCCGGAGCCCCTCAACCTCACCACACCGAAGACTCTCGAGTACCTGTCCAACCCGAGGGAAGACATGCCGCCGCCAAGCAAAACCTCCGGAGCTTGATCTGGGAATCGTCACTACCAAGGCACTGCCAACACCAGGGTCACCCAAAGCCGCGTCCTCTGCCGCCCACACAACCAAAAAGGTGACCACCGCCGCCTGCAATACGCCTGCCAAAAGCCGAACCGGTAGACCACCACCACAGGCGGCATCCAGAAGAACCCACAACCAAGCGCACTCCTTGCACACCACCGGCCGACATGGATAATTCCAACGGAGAGGACACACCACAACCCCCGTCTGCGCCTCATGTCCCACAACCAAGAGGCGAACCTGGAAGGACCACCATTTGGACGGCGACCATGGCCCCCTAGCCACGACCATCCATCGAGCACGGCGGCCACCACCTCACCATGGAACTGGGTAGGCATCGGGCTGGAGAGCCCCGCTTGGTCACAGATCTAGCTAGCAGCATACTCGAAGGGCCAGGACCCCAGGTCAAGGCGAGGCACCCTCTGGCTACCCAGCCGCGCACACCATCACCCCGCATGGAGAAGCGAGGAAGCCCCGCCAACGGCACCCCTCGATCCACCACCGCACCAAAACTGTCGCCACGAGCGACCACAGCAAGAGTCCACTGCGTTGGAGACAGGCGTCCATGACCCAGCCACCAACGACCACGACCACGACCACCACCACCCCACCAGCGCGTCGCCACCGCCTGATGCCTGCATCCTGCGCTAACCGGCGACGAGCGAAGGGAGGATCCCCGCCGCCGCACACACTAGTCGGGCTTTACCTGGCGGCGCACCCAAGCGGCGGCGAGGGGAGGGGAGGAAGAGCCGAGACCGGCTGCGCTAGGGTTCGTCCTCCCCCGATCGCCCGCGAGAGCGACGAGGGAGGAGGGAGCCTTTTCCACTTCACAGTCCTTTTACAATAGAGGTTTGCCAGTGCTTCACTGTGTCTCAAGCAACCGTGGTGAGGATAGCACAGTCGGCCACTTCAGTCATAGGATGGTGGACTCGTTTACAAGGAAGGGCGTCGAACCAAGGTTGCAGGATGAGAGTGATGATTGCAACATGTACATCGCATGGCACATCTGGAAAGAAAGGAATGCGAGAACCTGAGCTCTACGGCGCTTGCGGTGGCAGAGAAGGCTAAAGCAGACATTAGCTTGTTTCAGAAGGCTGCTAGGATTTAGTGGAGAAATCTATTCTAACGAGTTTGTGAGGCCAAGCAGTTGTATGTTAACTATGCTTCTATAACTGTAATGGGCATTGTACTCTTTTCTCTCCTTATTAATGCAAAGCATGGCTCTTGCTAGTTCGTCAAAAAAAGTTCGAGTGACATGCCTTGTAAATTCTCACAACATTTCCCTGTAAATCGAGGGATATCCCTAAATTGAGAGATGTGAGGGTTTGCGGGGGTGGGGGGCATTTGGATCACTCTCTCCCTCACTTTGGAGCTTGGGTGGGAGAAGGGGGAGGAGGTACAGGAAGGCGTGTGGGACTACTTGAGTGCGACCTGCTAAGAGCAGGGCGCTGCAGGGCAGAGTGTGCGCACCTGGCATGAGGCGACACAACCAGGACGAAGTCGCGCGACCGGAGTCGGACGTGGAAGCCCAAACAGAAGTGGAGTGCGGAAAGTTTCCTCTAGAGGGCACCCGGAAATGAGATACGCGCTAGAATTGCCTTTTAGAAATTGTCTGCATGCTAGAGTTGCCTTGGCAATCATGGATGTGTAATATGGAGCCTCTCACAAAGTTACTTATACGTGAGTTGCAGTGCACTTCCTTTGCCGAACCGATAGCCATCTTCACGCGGCGACGACCCTTGTGCACTTCATTCTCATGAGCAGGGGATTGGCCACAGGTGATGGTAGTAGGAGACGACAGTAGTGGTGTTTCTGAAACTGGCCACGCGCTAGCAGTTGCCTCGGGAACAATTCGTTAGGAAATATGCAACTTGAGGTGGCCATAGGCCAGTATATATACATGTACAGGTACAATACAATAAGTAGAAAACCCCTTATAGAACAGGTAAAATATAAAGTGGTAAATGGCTAAATATATAACTCATAACACCCCCTTGAAACTCATGGTGGATCAACAACACTGAGTTTGGAGAAATAAAAGCCATGTTGTGCTCTAGTCTAGGCCTTCGTAAAGAAATACGCCAACTGTAACTCGGAAGGCACATACTGAAGAGTAATAATATGATCCTGCACAGCAGCACGCACAAAGAAAGCATCAACACCAATATGCTTGGTGAGCTCATGCTTCACAGGATCGCCCGCAATGCTAATAGCACTTGTACTATCAGCCAGTAGCAGAGTAGGTGTACTAACAGAAACACCAAAATCTTGAATTAAGCAACGTAACCAAGTCACCTCTGCCATCAAAAGAGCCGTAGCTCGCAACTCAGCCTTTGCACTCAAACGGGAAACTGCAATCTATTTTTTCGTCTTCAAGGCCATGAGAGAACGACTAAGAAAAATACAGTAAGCAAAAAGTGAACGCTGATCCAAGGGATCACTAGCCCACGTAGCATCCGAATAGGCATGAAGCTGTACTGAACTGGATCGAGGAAAGAACAGAGGGTGAGAGATCGTGCCTCGAAGATAGCGAAGAACACGAAGGAGGTGACTATAGTGAACCGAAGTGGGAGCAGAGACAAACTGACTCGGAATATGGACTGGATAGGAGATATCTGGACGAGTGACAGCTAGATAGACAAGACTCCTAACAAGATAGTGATAACGCGTCGGGTCAGACAAAGGGTCACCATCAGTACCACGGAGGTGAAAATGGAGCTCCATAGGAGTCTCAACAGTGCGCTCATCGGTAAGAGCAACACGAGCAAGAAGATCATGGATATACTTTTCCTGGGAAATAAAAAAAGGCATTAGAGGTAGAAGATACCTCGATCCCAAGAAAGTAGGGAAGAGGGCCAAGATCAGACATAAGAAACTGCTCACTAAGACGGGTCTTTGCAAAGGCAATATACTAAGGGTCATATATAAGAAGAGTCCGACCACGAGCTAAAAGGTGGAAAACAAGGCTGGATCACGAGCACTCGCTGAAAAACCAGCGACATTCACCATAGAGGCAAAACGTTCAAACTAGGCGCGAGGGGCTTGCTTAAGGCCATAGAGAGCGCCGAAGACACAGACCATGCCGCCAAGAACAGAATACCCAGGTGGTGGTTGCATGTATACTTCCTCACATGGCTCACCATTAAGAAAGGCATTCTTAACATCAACCTAAGATACAGACCAGTGGCGAACAAGGGCCACGACAAAAAGTGTACGAACATATGGGCCACAAGAGAAAAAGTCTCATCATAATCACGACCATGCTCCTGTTGAAAGCCACGATCCACAAGACGAGCTTTGTAATGCTCAAGAGAACTATCAGAGCGAGTCTTAACCTTGTAGACCCACTTACAAGTGATGGGACGGACACGAGGTGGAAGAGAAACAAGATTCCATGTGCCGGTGCGCTCAAGAGCAGCAAACTCCTCTGCCGTCGCAAACTGCCATTCGGGGTGAACAACAGCTTCACGATAAGTTGGGTCAAGAACAGCAGTGCTAGCGCTTGGAAAACGAAGGCGATCAACAGGCGGAAACGGACGAGGACACAAGCCATAAGTAGGCCGAGACAAGGAAGATGGCACATCAGTAAACGCATCCACATTACGTGGACGACGAGTATACTACCGAAGAAAAGATGGAAGAATACGAGGAGGAATCACCGAGGTAGACTCAGGGGATGGAGGCAAAGAAGTCACTAAGGATTGTAAGTGCATCTAGTGTCACCCCTAGTTGGTTTTGAAGTATTGACGACAAACTTGGTTGAGGGACTAATGTGTTTGTGAGATTCACAGGAGAACACACGTAGAAGTCCCTATTGATTTGGTTTACCCATCGAAGATGACCCCTAAAAATGTATGAAGACATTGGTGGTTCACGAAGACATTTGTGTCGAAGATAATGACACATGAAGGCATTCGCTTGAAGACAATGGAGCGCGAAGACATAGTTTCTTTCATAGTTTATTTTCTTCTTTCCTGAGTCATAGGAACCACCGAACTGTTAAGTGGGGGTCCAGGTGAACAAAGTCAGAAAACTGACATGATGCTCAACTCAAAATCCTTTGTCTTCGAGCAAAGACAAATGAGAGAAAATCTCATCCTGAGTTGGATGAGTCGGCTTTGCTTGTAGCCCATGTCAAGCTACCGCATGTGCTTGAAATCCAACCTTTGGACACATGTCGGTTGTCCATTGACCCAGGGTCATTTCGAACATCTCATGTCGGGTTGCCCTTGGCTATAAATAGCCACCCCCTCCACCATAAATTGGTGGCTGCTCCGAGTTAGTGCACAGCTTTTGTCATTTGAGAGCAACCCACCTCTGAAGCCTTTGAGAGAGAATCCTTGCGAGGACAAAACCCAAAACACCCAGAGACCAAAGAGTGTTTGGCATCACTGAAATCTTTCTGTTCCGCGTGATCCGAAGACTTATTACACTTGAAGACTGATCTTCCAGTCGGTTAGGCGTCGCGTTCTGAGCATCCAAGAGACATTGTGGATTGCCGGTGAATGAAGTCTGTGAAGGTTTGGAAGTCTACCTTGAAGACCTACCTGAGTGATTGGGCGAGATCTGCGAGTCTTAGCTCAAGGGGAATAAGGTGAAGACATGGTCTTCTGAGTTCAATCTCAGCCTCCCTAGCCAGACGTACAGTTGCCATAGCAATTAGAACTGGTTTACCAAATCCTTGTCTCCAGTGAGAAATTGGTTTTATCACTTCACTCCTTTACTTTTTTTTAGCTTCGTGAAGTCTTTGCTTGCCTATTCTGTTCGAAGACATTCACTCTGATTGCATATTTGTCTTCATACTATCCTCCATTCTTGATCTGCTCTACCTAGCTGCTACTTGTCTTCGTGCATTATTTGTATTGTACTTGACCCTTGCATGGCTAGGGTAGTTTAGCAGTTAATGTTTTACTGCCTGTCTTCAAAGACTTTGCCTGTCTTGAAGACTTTCATAAAAATCGCCTATTCACCCCCCCCCCCTCTAGTCAATAATTAGCACTTTCAAGGATGAAGGTGCAGAATCCAGTGATAAACGAGGCAAGGAAACCATGGGAGATGGCAACATCAGATCTGCAATAGTCGGACAAGCAAGGGTAGCAGGACAGATAGACAAGGGCTCAACGGGAGTGATAGGTGTATAAGGAAAAGTGAGGAAAGAGATATCCTCCACTGGAAGGGTCAAGGAAGATGGACGCGGGTAGAAGGGACGAAACTCATCAAAAGTGACATCCCGAGAAATACACATCGCACGACCTACAGGATCCCGACAACGATAGCCCTTCTGCTCATCACTATAGCCTAAGAAGACAAACTCAACAGACTGAGCGGTTAGTTTGGTGCATTCATGAGGGGCAAGAAGAACATAGCAAACGCAACCAAACAAACGAAGCGCCGAATAATCAGGAGAACGATCAAAGAGACGCTCGAAAGGAACACGACCCTGTAGAGCAGCGGATGGCTGAAAGTTGATGAGATAAGTGGAGAGATAGCCTAGCCCAAAAGTGAGGCGGCGATCATCAATGCATGAGTCATCTTAAGAAGATGACGACGCTTTCTCTCAGCCACACTATTCTGAGCATGAGCACCAGGACAAGAGAACCAAGGAAGAGTCCCCCGCTCAGCAAGAACACCACACAACTAGCACGAAACACACGAATAGGCGAAGAGAACTGAGTGTGAACCATGGCAGCAACATGGCAGCAACAAGCCAAGTGTACCGAGAGAAATCATCTATGAAAATAATATAATATCGATGGCCCTCTTCCGAAGCAAAGGGAGCCAGACCCCATACATTGGAATGAACTAAATCAAAAGGACGCTGAGACACTGACTCACTAGTAGGATAAGGTGACCGATTCAATTACCTTAGGATAGACCCCAGAAGACCTCGACGAACTAAAGACGACAAACAAGAACCACAAATATGACCAAGTCGATGATGCCATTGCTGGAAGGAGCCGGTAGCTGAAGCGACAAAAGCGGATGGACTATCGGTAGTGGTGGCAGCAGAAGGAACATGAAACCAGTCTAACTCCCAAAGAACCTCAGAGTCACGGCGGCGAGGGCCAAACCCAACCAAAGTGTGTGTGCGACAATCCTGAACAGAACAAGAGTCAATGTCAAGGATGACACGACAACCAGAATCACTAAGCTGACCAACAGAAAACAAATTCATGGTAAGTCGAGGAACTTGAGCAACATCAGGAACATAATAAGGAGTGGTAAGATTGCCTCGACTAGCAACAGAAAGAGGAGTACCATCAGAAGTGAGTACATGAACAGGAAAATCAAGTGATCTAAGAGAGGACAAATTGAAAGAATGAGAAGGAATATGAAAAGAAGCTCCGGAGTCCAGAACCCATGAGGATGTACCTGACTGTGTAGAGGGTGGTTTCTCGGTGCGGGAAGCATGCCCGACGAAGAACCTGCAGCGGCGAGAAAATGCTTAAGTCTCAGAATATCCTGCTCAGTCAACGTGGTTGGCTGAAGGTGTTGGAGTAGAAGCACGAGTCCTTGAAGATGATGCCGGCGCCTTGTTACGCATGTGCCGCTTCTTAAGGAAGCATTGAGATTCAGAATGACCATCCTGGTTGTAGTAGCCGCAATGAGGACGAGAGCGGCCCTGACCGCCAGTAGGAGTGGGCAAGAGCGGCGAAGCATTGGAGCAAGGAAGAGTTGGTGCAGCAGGCGGCATAGCAGGAGCTCGAGCAGCGAGCACAGAGTAAACCTCAAGTAAACCACCACCACATAGGCGAGTCTCCTCAGCACGAATCTCAGAGAGCGCCTCCATGAGGGAAATACGACCACGAGCAAACAACCGAGCGCGTCGGGTCTCCAACTCCTAAGGGAGCGAGACAAGAACTCATAGACACGATGAAACTCCAAGTTGGCTCGCATAGCCTAGCAACACTGGCAAGTACGATAGCCAACAGTGCGAAGAGTATCAAGTTGACGCCAGATAGCTAAACTTTGTACATAGAACTCATCAATAATGGAGTCACCCTACTGAAGTGCATGTTCCTGGCGGACCACAGACATGCATAGGGCATCACTAGAGAGCTGATAGCGCTGACAAAGACGGGTCCACATCTCAAATACAGTAGGGAGACCAATGAACTCGGAGAAAAAGTGAGGCAGAACACTAAAAGTGAGAACAGCTGCAACACGAGCATCATTATCAAGCCACTAAGTGTAAGCAGACAGAGACAGATGATAAGTGTGAAGAGCCTCCTCACAAGTCAAAACCTGTTCATCATAAGCATGAACGGTAGCATCATCAGCAAGCTTAGCTCCATCTTCGTAGCCCGATTAGCATCCACAGCAAGAACTGGTGACGTCGGTGTAGGAGCCACAGGAGGAACTGGACGCAACAGACAGGGGACTTCACCAGAAAGAATGCCACAAAGATGGATGCCACGCATATGAATGCGCATGAAGCCAACGAACTCGATGTAGTTAATACCATCAAAGATCATTGAACAACGAGGAACTGCAACATAGCCCGACGATGAAGACATTGTGCCTGTTTTTTTACCGATCAACAGGCAAGCAGATGAGTCCCACGGGTCGATCAACAGGCAGGCAAATGAAGCAGCAAGTGCTCACAGCGAGTACCAAAGGGTCCCGACGGGTAGCATATGAAGCCTACGGATCAAATACAGCCGGAGGGGGGGGTCTGGTGTAGGACAGTGAAGACCAGCGGCTGGCGGCGGGATTTGGCAAGGGGCGGCTTAGACCGGCGAGGAGTAGCGAAAAACCGGCGGCAGATGGGCGGAATCCGGCGATGGGCAGCAAGATCCGATGAAGTGCGATGAAGACCTGCAGCCGGCAGCTCGATGGAGCCAGCGGCGACCTGAAACGCCCACCTGGTTGAGGCTGCCCTGGATCGATGTGGAGAGCACCTCACTCGTGGTCAACCTTGCGGAATCCTATTGGGAGAGCACCTCATGCGTGGTCAACCTTGGTGGATCCGATCGAGAGAGCACCTCACGCGAGTTTGGATGTGGAGCCCCTGCGGCTGGAGATGTGATGCAGGCAGGAGGAGAAAAGCACAGCACGGGCACGCAGGAAAAGAGGCAGTAACGGCGACAGCCGTGCGAGAGATTGGATCAGTAGCAGCACGGATTGCGCGTGCGGAAAAAATCTAGGGCTCTGATACCATGTTAGGAAATATGCAACTTGTATTTTCAGGTGACCATAGGTCAGTATATATACATGTATAGATGTCGTACAATAAGCAGAAAACACCTTATAGAACAAGAAAAATACAAAGGGGTACATGGCTAAATATATAACTCTAACACAATCCACCATGTGAGTAGCCATCCCTCCGAAACAAGGACACCAAGGTGAGGAGCGATGCTAAAGCAAGCAATGGAAGCGAAGGAGTGTCTCAACTCTCAAGCGCATTCCCGAGACACTCTAACCCCCCGACCCAGGTTCGAGCATAGCCAACAACATGAGTAAAACTGATATCACCACTTCAGTAGGAAACTTTCAGGTTTTTTAATCATATGGATTTGTCTTATTATTCCCTGTTGTATACAATTTGAATCACAAAACAGTAGTGTTTATATGATTTTCTCCTTATTACAGTGTCGTTATTCTAATCGGGATCTCTTTGAGAAATTGAAGCCATAGCGCTTCTCATGATTACATCTGGACCATGTCATCTATGTTGTCGGTAAGTGTATGCATGTTACTACCGGTGTTGCTTTTACCATGCACCCAACATTGTTACTTTTTATGTTGGCATTATAGGTCATTGAAATTGACGCGGGGGGGGGGGGGGGGGGGGGGGGGGATACATGATAATTTCTTCCTTCTCTGGCAAATGGCAAAGATGGATATTTCAAAAGCTTTTGATTTTTCAGCCTTGTATAGAAGTTTACACTC
The DNA here is from genome assembly GCF_056163025.1 of Triticum urartu. Lineage (NCBI taxonomy): Eukaryota > Viridiplantae > Streptophyta > Magnoliopsida > Poales > Poaceae > Triticum > Triticum urartu. The sequence continues at coordinate 89,679,914 of NC_141873.1, forward strand.
GAAAAAGGAACCACATGTCCTCCTAAAGTTGGATATTTCAAAAGCTTTTGATATATTTTCATAGTCGCCTACTTGAGGTTCTTCATCACTTGGGATTTGGTTGCCGATGGTGCAACACATCCTTGCTTCATACATTTCGCTAGGCAAGTTTGGACGTTGATTCTCGAAAGGCTGGGATTGGGTACCATCGGTGCCCAGCCTACTGCGGTTCGCTTCTCAATCTGGTGACTGCAGGGCATGCATAGGAGTCCCCAAAAATTTCTGGAAAGAGATCAATTATCTCATCATGTTAGTCTCATGGGAGAATTGGAATATGGGAGCGATTGCATGTTTAATGGAGCTAGCCACGTGCCTCTTTGGTCTTATAGGCTGTGGAAAATGAGAACACTGCTGGCGCCTGGGGACTCTGCGGGCTGCTTCTAAGGTTGCTCACCCCGGACACTTGGTCCTTCCCCTTGGCAAGCTGGTCCTGTGTATTTGTGTGTGTGTGTGTGTGTGTGTGTGTGTGTGTGTGTGTGTGTGTGTGTGTGTGTCTTGATCCTATAATACGTAGCTTATTTCAGGGTGTGTGTTTGGGGCGAGGGTTCTTACGCCTTCTCCTCTGTACCTTTCCTTCTTCATGAAATTATATGTTGTTCTCCTGCATGTTCTGAAAATAAAAATACTCTTTTTTCTGTATATATCAATATATTGCCTAGTGATTATTTCATTTTGTTGGTTCTGAAGCGCAAAATGTCTGCAAAGTATTGGCAGACACAGAATGACGAAATGTGCAAGTTTTTTTGTGAACTCATTGATTTTAAACCTTATATTCAGGTAATTGTTCTATTTCTTATCTTTAGAGCTGGTAAAAAAATGGTACAATACTCATCAGAACTACGGTATGTGGAGAACTTGCAGCATTCTAGTTATGACGAGAGTGTGATGGAACTTGTGGAAAATTCGGAGGTGTATCCTGATCTTGATAGCTTTTGTAGGGCATCTGCACTTAAGGTGAGTAATATCATACTTACATTCATATAATTCAGGATTACTCTAATAACTCTCCTTTCTCAGCAATTATGTGCAATGTTATCTTGGTTGGAGCCTCAGTTCCATCCTCTGATACGTGAGGTGGGTAACACGCAGAAACTTCATTTTTTCTATGTTTTCTGTTCCTCAAATTAAATTGCAAATCATCATGTAGGGTCACAAGGATGTGCTCGTAGAAATAGTCTGTGATTCGTTTTATCTATATAACATAACTTATCTGCAGGTATGTTATCGAATTTGCCTTCACACTTTAAAAAAATATTGAACAGTTACGCAAGTTTTCTTCTTTTCAGCCATTGCATTATATTGATGAAAAGAACAAAATGGTATGTAGAATAACTGAAGATTCTAATGCCCAAACAAAATTATTCTTGCATTATTTTTAGCGACCTGTTTTATGTGCCTAGTAAATTATTCTGCACCTTTCTTGGTAATTACAGGAGCAAAGTCTTCGTCCTGCATTTAGTGTATTTTTTATATGAAAATCTTATCTATATTGGAGTTACTTCCTAGACATAAATCCTTGAAATGGTTGAAAGAATATTTCCTTGAAGAGCGAATTGAGGGAGAGCCTGCTGAAATAAATGCATTAGCATACAGCAGAGATTTTGCCTAAAAATATGTGAGAGAATGGAGATATTTCCTAAAATGTATCATTATTTAAATTTTATGAAGAAACACTAATATGTGAAATGCGTCACTTTGGGTACATCTTGTTTTGTTATGAAACTGTTGCTCTTTCCAGTATCATATGGCAAAAGAACAGGCAAGATTGCATGAGGAATTTGATGCACATGTGTCTACAGGTGCATTAGATCATTTTATCTGCAAGGTTAGTTATTCAATGGTAGGAAAAATGCCAATGTAAGTAATATGTGTCTGCAAATATATTGGCTCATTCACTTGTCTTTTGAGGTTCACAGGGTGATGCACTGAATGCTATTCTTGATGATGATATTATACACAGTCGGTTTTCAGTTCTGGATCATACTCTCATTAAGTTGTCTTTTGAGGTGCTAATTTGGTCAATGTATTACCCTTATTTATGGACTATATTTTCATGGAAATGTATTCATCGCAATGTACCTTTCTATAGCGAAGAGCTATACTTCTGGGGAGGCAAGACCAACTTTCTTCGTATTATCAACATCTGAGACAAGTTGTTCACAATGAGCAGGTGTGCATTCTATTTTTTTCTGCTTGTCCTTGATTTTTGCTGAATATACTATACAGAAATTCTATTTAGTACTACTATACATTAGAGTAATTTATGTATGTACCCTAAATTTAAGACGTTTACACTCCCATATTTTGCTTTCAGAACACACTAGTTATATTTAGTTAGCATGACAAGTAGGAAAATTGCAGCTTTTTTTTGTACTATATCCAACTAATGAAGTGTGCAACATAAGATCTTTGCATCCATTTGGGGATGATGCGACAAATTCCCCACATTTTACAAACCAGTTTAACTGTATCACTGCAAACATACTCCAATACTCGCTCTGTTTCACTATTTCTATCTGTTGCACACATCTTAAGATTCCAAGTTTTACCAACAATTAGGTTAAGTTGGTTATGTGACGCAAAAGTGAAAACATCTTTACTTTTGAGCTATGCTTGATTTGCCTTGGAGATATTGTTGCATTCAGTACACTAGTCATTTTACTTCCAATGAGCAAAATCAACCGGTAGGCCGTCGTTGCTTGACTATACAACACATTCTCGATCGCAGCGGAATCTCTGCAAGCCTATTCATAACGGCTTGCTGATCTTGTAGTTCTGATTATCCAAACATTCTTCTGACGAACATATGCTGTTTACCAGCTATGCAAGATTTGGGCTTTGGGCTTTGGGCCTGTGCAAATTCTGTAGAACCAATGTTATTGACATTCAAGCTGTGTATGGAATTCTTAATATCTTGTGCTCCCTCCTTCTACTTATACAAGGCCATTTTAGCAAATCTCAGATACCAAGGCTGAGCAGAGAGAACTGATAAATGACATGTTCATTGCCCGCTGCATCTCCTCGTGTATGTATGTCCTTGCTGCATGCACATGCTAGCCAATGAAACAAGAGAACACATATGCATGCAGTCCCTGAGCTATTAATGAGAGGTGGAAACGGAGAGTTTTTTCCTCTGGGAGGGTGAGGGAAAAGAAATCTTGCCTTGTATTTGTGCGTTTTTCGTATTCTGATAGTAGCATTGTACATAAAAAAGGAGGGAGTAGGACTCAGTTTACATGAAACTTTTTCTTGGAAATCTCCAATAGGTAATGCAGAAAAAGGAGCATGCCAATTTTGCTGCTGCTCCAATTTATTGATTTTCTCCACTTTTCTCTAAGCAGCACCAAAACTTATCTACCAATTGTCATTTATCCTCCAAGATTTGATATTTTTAAAGCTTGCTCAATTCAACTTGCATTGGTCTTTGAAGTTGCAAGTATGCATCTGCATGCTTGTTGTTAACCATCTGATAGTGAATTCTTCAACTTTTTCAGCTGAGAATTGGACTTCAAAGTTTGATGTGTGAGCTGGAGGCCGAAGGTTTTTTCAGCATTATGGATGACTCTATCGATTGGGTACTTGTCTCGTCAATAAACACTTTATATTTGCTCAGTAGTGCATGCGGAATTAACAAATGCTTGACCTACTTCTGTAACGTTCATTGGTTGCATGTTTTTTTTTTGTAGGACAAGAAATGCTTTTCACAACTGGTGTACAAATTCGACAAGCAAGTTTTTGTTGGTCTTGATCTTCCAAAATATTATGTTATTCGTGGAATTATTGTCTGAATTTTATTTGTCAACACTGTGTGTGCTTCAAATAATTCATAAACCTTAATCAAATATTCTATAAATGTCAGGATTACCGGGCAATGTCACTTATGAAGGATGACTCGTGCTCATGGAACCAAGTTTTCGAAAAGGTAAGGCATTTTATCTCTTGGATATTGTTGTTTCTTTTATATTAGCTCCTTCTATAATAGTCTAGCATTTTGTGTTGCTTATTGGTCTATATCAGTTGTTGACAAACCATATCGTAGGTGGATACAAAACATTCCTGATCTGGTACTGAGCTGTGCTTCCCTTTTTCATAATTTAGTTTCTGGTTGTGTACAAACGTTGTTGATTTCTTGTATAATATCATTCACCAACCATTGCAACAGGTTAGATACTTACCGCGCATATGCTACCCCGGTTGCGTATTTCCTTATATGTAAATAAATGCTGCATATAAATATTAATATATTTCTGTTAGTTACCATATGTATGGTGTCTAATACTAAGCAGTTAGCAACAAATGATAGTGTAGCATTTCACTACATTATCGTCCTTTACATTAATTTCATTTTGTGAGTGCCCTCAATTCTTACAAATGTCGTTTTGCGTGTATCCTCGGGTCTTACCGACATCGTGATCTGCTTAACCTCTCCATGGCGTGAAGCTTTGAATTGTTATTTTGTACGATCTACCTGGAGCTAGCTTCTGAGACCAAGGAAAATAAAGGAAGTTGGCATCATTAGATGCAGAGTAATCCAAGGGAAAGTTGTGGCCCGTGGCATGAGATTGACCGTTTGTTTTGTGTATCTGTTACTGCTACGTCCAATGCTTAAACTGTAAATAGGGTTTACCTGAACTTGTTGCATGGGTCATTCTGACCCTAGGCCCCCATCCCCCCACCACAAATGGTAAATACTCCCTCTGGAAATGCCTGTGCGCCTTGGTTTTTGGATGCTAGAGCATACTTGGTCGACGCTCAAAAAAATAGTGGAAAGGAAGAGAAAAAAATATAGAAGGATCTACAAAAAGAAAGAATTGTAAGTTATAACAAAGAGTGGTCAAGAAAAGATACTTGTGCAAACCATACTTGGATAGGACATGTCACGCTTGCATACGTAGGATTTGTGCCAAGTTAGGAATCTTGCCCTATAAGTGCTATGGAGCTTGATATCCTATCGGTGTCCCGCGACGCCGCCGCCGCCGCTGCGGCCGCCGCGTAGATTCGATCCCCGAGTTCCTCCTCATCATTGTCTCATGGCCTCCTCGGCTTCCTCCTCCATCTCCCCAGCAGCCCTCCCAGCCACCACTCCACCTCCACCCCCCGCTCCCTGCCCCCCTCCCGATCCAGATCCAGATCCCTCGCTTGCTGCCGCCGTTGGAGGGCTGGAGGCTCCCGTCCCTTGCTCCCTGGGGTGCTCTGAGCTCCTGCTGCCACCTCCTCCACCTCGCCTTCCCGCGAACTCTACGCCAAAGCTGGTTGCCGAGGCACCTGTGACGTCTTCCGAGCAGCCTTGGGTGGAGGTTGGGGGACAGCGTCGTTCGCGGATGGAGAAGGCGCCTGCTCCGTCTCCCAGAAAAGGGGTCGGTGTCTCCCTCGCCTTCAAGAGGAGAACGTATGGCCGCTGCTTCCGTTGCCTCGCGTCGGAGCACTTTGTGGCTGACTGCCGCGACCCTATAAGGTACCTGGGTTGTGGCATCTCTGGCCACCGCGAGCGGGAGTGCCCGACGCGCCTTCCGGCCAAACAAGCTTCAACCCCCCACTCCCCCTCGCTTGCGGCCTCTCCACGTCGGTCACCGGATGCGCCACCCTGCCACGCACCTCCGCCATATCCGCCACATCGCTCGTGGGCCTTCGTTGCTGCCTCTCCGGCTGTGCTCGTTCAGGAGGCACCTTGTAGCAACTTCGGCTCCCCCTGCTCAGATCTTGCCGACCTCGTCAAGTCTTCCATTGCTGCTGAATTGGGGCTGCTGCAACCCCACTTTGCAGCTCAGATCGAGGCCCTGCACACCGAGGTGCAAGCACTGGCTGCCACTCGTACAGAGGAGGTCATTCAGCCTCTCCGCGACATGGCGTTCGCTCTGCAGGGTTGCGCGGTTCAGGTTTCGAGCCTCTTAGAGTGGCTGGAGGCTATCAGTGGCAGTGTTGTTTCTTCGCCGGCCATCAATGGGTCTCCTGAGGTGCAGGAGGATGGGACTTTGAGGATCGGTGGGGGACCTTTCTCTTCCTCGGCGCCGATGGATCCGCCTCCCCCCTGGTGTGAGCATGAGGAACCGGCACCTCTCGTTGTTGCTTGTGCTAAGGGCGTCAGTGAGACTAGTGTGGCTGGTTGCTCGTCTGAGGTACTGGCTACTATGGCGCTTCCTGCAGATGTTCTTCCTACTTTGGATGTAGTTTTGCACAAGATGATGATTCAACACGAGGAGGAGCAAGGAACGGTTGAGGAGATACTCAAAGTGAGTAAGGACATGGAGCAGATTGAGGTGGTTTTGCCCACTGGCTTGGCTGCAGAGGTGCCTCCCTTGGTATCCTCTCCAGTGATGCTTTCTTCAGGGGGCACTACCAATATGATGTCTTGGGTGTCCGAGGAGCTACTTGGTAACATTGGCATGCCTCAAGGTCCGGCTTCAACCACCTTATTGGATGAGTTCCTAAGTAGTTTCAGTTGCACAGCGCCGCGGTCCTTGCTTGAAGCACCGATTCATGTGCAGATTGAAGGGGCATCTACTTGTCCCGAGAGGCGTAGTGGACGTTTGGATAAGAAGAACAAAAGTTGCAACATCCCGACTGCCAAGCGTGCTGAATATAGGTTGGCGGAGGCTTTTGGAGAGCTACCGAAGGGAACGACATCTAAGAAAGTCACCGAGGAGGATGTGCAAGAGAAGATGAAGACTTATTTGCAGATGTACAAGAAACCGCTCACGTCGACGGCGATCCAGGCAATTCGTGCCTTGGTGGAGGTTAATGTGTGATGGCATTTTTCTGAAGGTTAGGGGTGAGTGCACATCTGGTTGCAGGCGTGTTCTTGAGGTTGCAGAGATTGATTTGGCTGGGTATGTTGTGTTGTCAATGGTCTTGGGCCTAGGCACTCTTGTATCCGGATCGGACGATGTTCCTTGAGTGCTAGTCGGGTGTGTGTGGTCTTCGCCAGTTTTCCTTGATTAACCGTGCCATGTACGGTTTTTGGGTCCGGTTTCCCTTATTAACTGGACCAATTCTCTTCTTCTTAATGCAATGCGGGAGCTCCCCGCCCTCTGACGAGGTTCCGTCAAAAAAAGTGCAATCAAGCTAGCGTCTCCTAGCATTCATGAACACAAGCTTAGTCTTCCTAGGAAAATCTTGTATGCTCATTTTCTTGGTTGCACAAACCCAGATATCTTTATGCATGTGTACTTTATTTTTCCTATTTCTCCTTACGTGCGATCACTTGTATAGCATTTGAGTTCAATTTGGTTCATTTCCAACTTGTACAAAAACCTTGAACTTCAATTTGCTTGGTTTGGTGCCTAACCCCTAGCAAGATCCTCCATAAGCTTTGTGTTAGGTGTACGTATTTGACAACAACAATTACCAAGTTATTCACTTTGCATCGACAACTTATGAGATCTATCGATCCTTCGCCAACATCGGAGAAAGGTAACTTTGCTATTGTTCATCTCATTTTCTACTCAGACCTTCTTGAGTGCTTTGATAGATAAGGACGGTACATCTCATCCGGTCTTCGACGGCCAAGAAGAAATGAAGGACTATGTCACCAAGTCTCGCCACTTCGGACTACAATGAGCTATGAACGGCACAAACGCAATCTTGAATGAGCACCTCGCCACCGATGTGCACCAATATGAAGATCTCACGGGGGACTATCTCAACGCCAAGTTAGACGCACATATGGACCGCATTCAAGACAAGTTCGACAAGTGCAAGCCTTCTTCATCTTCATCACCTTCAAGACGGCGTTCAATTGCACATTCATCCGAGCTACCATCCGGCGCAAGTACATACCGGTCTCGACGTCACCATCATCATGAAGAACAATAAGGATATCTTGCTCTAAATCCTCCTCAAGGCAATGGATTGCAAGATCGCATCCTTGAGAATGAACAACGACAACGTGAAGCTCAAGAACAACATGACACTTATGACCGTCAAATGAACCAAGAGGAAGAACGGTATCGTCAACAAGAAGAGTGACGCCACCAAGATGAAGAACGTGAGGCACACCGGCAAGAAGCCCATAGTGTGGACCAAGCAAATCAAGCACAGCGATCTCTCCGTGCTGCCACCTACAACCTTCAAGAGCAAAGCTAAAGGGAAGAGAAGAGAGCCAAGACAAAGAAGCTCGCATTGAGCAACATCATGAGATGTGGTGCATTGCTAATGCACCTCGCATCCCTCACCAAGCACATGAAATAAGTTGTCGTTGGAATGAAGGAGCTTGCTCGAGAAAAACAACACATTCCAATGCTAACTAAATACTGTAATGTGCATGATGAACCACTAAAATATGCATACCACGTTGCAATGCACGGGCAATTAACTGGTAAATACTCCTTCTCTTCCTAAATATAAGTCTTTCTAGAGATTTCAACAAGTGACTACATACGGAGCAAAATAAGTGAATCTACACTTTAAAATATATCTACATACATCCGTATGTTGTAGTCCATTTGAAATGTCTAAAAAGACTTATATTTAGGAACGGAGGGAGTACTACGTAACCTGGCGTCCATGGCAGTACGAAAGATTGTTAAAACAGTTCCTGGTCTTTTTCTCGGAATACTTGAATTTCTGTCACTTGGATCGTCACTTCTTCTTGCCATGTACAGTAACAGATCGGCAAAATTAGATTCAGACTTAGAGATCAAACCCTACCAATCTGAGATCCCGAGTGAGTAGTGTCAACAGATCATGTTGATTACGACTCCCAGCAAAAAAAATTGCTACTATCCATCTATCCAGCGTTTTCCGAGGTTAACTTTGACCACATGTTAGAGCAATAATATGACATGTAAATTACACAAAGCATATCATCAAATTTGTATGTGAAAGGAGCTTCCAACGATAGAATTTCCACATTATACATCTCATATACTAGTAATCTTATCAATAGTCAAAGGCAATCTCGAAAAACGCATTATATATATGGATGGGGGGAGCACGAGCTACTGAGGAAAATGCAGCTCACCACTCTTATTTGATAGAGCCCTTTTCGCTAACATAGATACCTCTTGATGTCGTGGCTCTTCACATGGCATTTCTGTTCCAAGAAGAAACAAGATGATTCAGGATGGAGGTTATTGAGCAATAGCAGCAAGATCGCAAAATATATTGTCTAAGCAATCTCGTACGGAGCTACCGAAGGTTCATAATTGTACAAGAATGGAAAACAGAGATGCGGGGACTCTCACCTGGTTAATCAGAGTCCTTTCCATCAACGAGTAGCTTCCTTGACCTTCCCAAAGGATAGTTAAATCAAATTTGCTAAGCAAGAATACCATGGGAGCACCTGATTCAGTTACATAACATCCTAATCCAGTACATATTTTTTTACGATGACTCGAAAAAGGATCTTGACAGGAACATGGAATGGTTCTCACGGTCACAGGTATAGCAAAGCAGCAAAAGTAGAGCTGCCTTGCCCCAAAGGCAGAATTATCTCTTGGGTTAAGTTTGCGAGCTTCGGAGACCCCAGTGGAACTTGCAACAAGGAAGCTACCACCATAGACTCTTTATCTGTAACAATAAATCTGGCTTAGGAGTGTTGATGCACATGGATTTGGATCAGTGCCGCAGGAAATTAGTCTTGGAATTCAATGTGTGGCATTTCTGACTTTGCAGACTGCAGTAAATAGTACAACAGGAATTATATTAGACATCTAGGAGGTTTTAAGATTCCCTTTCTAAGCAACCATATGAGTCATCTAAAAGCTATTTCGAGATTACCATTATATAGAGATCTAGATTTAGTTGAACAAATCAAAGTTTGTATAATTTCCTAAGCTGTCCTTTTATTCTCTGCAGGCCTGCCTGAACAGCCATAGTTGTACAGTTTCACTGTCAGATGAAGGATTCTGAAAAGGTATGGCGACACCAAAACACTTGCCATTGAAGCAGACTGTTCTCAGTGAGTCCGACTCGGCTAAGAGTTCCACCACTATAAATCTACTACTCAAAAACCAAACTCCAGCTATGATGTTTTAAGGTAACACCTACAATTGTGTAGCCGGTCCCAAGGCAAGAGGGAGGAGGGACCAACCATATGTTCATAGAGAGTAATGTCTTGTGTTGTCGTCCATTTTATAGTCGGAATGAATAAATGTGCAAGAGAAACTGGGAAATTACATGTTCTGTTGACAAACAAAGACCTCCAAACTCAAGTCAAAGAGAATTTTGTTTTGGCCCCAGCTGCATATAAAGTGAGTACTAGTGCAAGCTCATTTCAGTCGATGGTCACACAAACCATCTGAGCATTCTTTAATGGTCTCTCTCTAAAGCTATATGTTCTCCAAAATTTTCTGGATCTTTTCTGGTCAGTGGCTCTTGGTCTAGTGCTCTTGGGAAGTTAGGTTCTTGGAATTTCTTATGCTTAGAATGTTCTTTTGGAGCATCCTTGGTTCTGCTGTCAACTCAACCTCATCTAGCAACTCACTTCCTTATCCTAGAAAAAGGAACTCAATCACTTCATGTGATGACAAAATAAAGAAACACCAAATTCTGGTGAAAAATAAGGAAGCGCCAATTTCTGAAGCAATCAAAAAAAAAAATAGACCATACAATGAACCTATAAGAAGTTATATTTACCTGGTGTAAGAGTACATGGGAAGAGTGAACATTGCAAACAACCACACCGTTGTTGCAGAGGCACTTCGTTTGCTGTAATAACATCCGCCCGAACGTACATGTATGAGCATAGAGTAAATACAGCAGCTCTGCTCTTTTAACTGCCAATGGTACAATTTGCTTTGATGTAGTCCTGTACAATGCCAATGATTCCAGAGCATACCAGTTTATGTGCGCTGGTAGAGCTCTGAACCACTGAAAGAGTCATGAACAATTCACTCCTAGAAGAATAGTGATAGTCACTATATTGCTGCATTTACCCAACTGCGACCAGGTGTTTTCTTCAATGTTCCGTGTTTAATCTTTGCCCTCACTTGTTCAACAATATTCCACCTACCAGAAGAGGCGTGTAGGTTAGATACCGAGACAAGATTTGATGGGCTCTCTTCTTCCAATCTAAGAAGAGACCTGCAAGCTAAATCTTGAGTCTCTTTGTTACTGTGAATAACAGAGGCATCCAGAAGTGCTCCCCATACACTAGGGCCTGGCTCTACGCTCATTGACTTTATGAAGTCCAAGGCATGGTCAATCAACCCAGAACGCCCCAGTAAATCAACTACGCAAGCAGACATCTCCTCGGTTGGATGGACTTTATGATCCTTCACCAGGGAGTTGTATATCTCAAGTCCCTTCAACACCAATCCTGCCCTGCAGCACGCGGAAAGCACACCCAGACCAACTATGCTGTCTGGCTTAACCCCAGAAGCATGCATCTGATCAAACAAGGCAACTGCCTCCATACCCATACCATGAAGGCCATAACCAAGTACCATTGAACCCCAAGAGATGACATCTTTGCGCCAAGTACCATCATCGAAAATGCGCCTTGCATAACGCAAGGCTCCGCCCTTTGCATACATATCAACCAAAGCATTGTTGAGGGACACCTCCCCATAGAGCCCCATCCTCGCGGCGAAACCATGCACTTGCTTGCCCTCTGCTAAGCCCATGAGGCCCTCGACAGCCGACAGCACACTGATCAACGCGACCCTATTCGGCAGAATACCATCAACCGCCCACATTGCCCGGAAAGCCTTCGCCGCATTCTCAAACATGCCATTCTCGGCGTACCCTCCCACCATGGCAGTCCACGAGACGACATTCCTCTGATGCATCCTGTCAAAAACCCTGCGCGCAAGGTCTGGCCGGGAGACCCTGCAGTACATGGAGACAAACCCGCTGCTGACATGGAAATCGCCGTCGCCGCACATCCCGCGCTTGACGGCAAAGCAATGCAGCTCCCTGCCCTCGCGCTCGGACGCGCACGCGGACAGGAGCGCCGAGACCGTGAACCTGTCCGGGCAGAGCCCGTCCGCGACCATGTGGCGCGCCAGGGACCGGAGGTCGATGCCAGCGGGGGCGTGGGAGATGAGCGTGTTGTAGGTGGAGGCGGTGCGGGCGGGCATTTCGTCGAACAGGCAGAGCGCCGTGCCGGAGGTGGAGGAGCGGTGGGGCGAGCGGAGGTAGAGGAGCAGGATGGAGTTGGTGAGGACGGGGTCGGCGTGCAGGAGGCCGAGCCGGAGGGAGAAGGCGTGGAGGGAGGCGGCGGCGTGGGAGCGGGGGTGGAGGGGGAGGAAGGAGGAGGCGAGGGAGGAGAGCGTGAAGGCGTCCGGGCGGCGGGCTGGGAGGAGGAGGAGGCGGCGGAAGAGGTGGAGCGGCAGGTGCGCGTGGGAGGGGTCGGAGAAGGCGAGGCTGGAGAGGAGGGAGTTGAAGACGGGGAGCGGCACGCCGCAGGGGTCCGCGCCGACGGCGGCGAGGCGGGAGATCGTGAACGCCGGGAGTGGCCGCATGGAGCCGCCGCGAGTTTGACTGACGGGCAAACGAATGTGCTGGGCTGCCAAGGGGGGTCCCTAAATTTGTTTTACTCTCTAAATCTATTTTTTTAGATTTATAGATCTAAATAAATTCTCTTTTGCAAGAATCTCTCATTTGGCATGCACTTAATTAATTCTTCCAAAACTTTTTCCATCAAAATGTCCGAATTTTCGTGCAGAAGAGACGAGCGACCTCCACAAAGAACGGATTGTAGCGAGGCGAAAAGAGACGACCGTGGCTCCTTTTGTGTTTTGCTAGCAGTGCCGCTGGTTCCCTCTCCCTTCGCCGACCCTCCGGCGGCGGGAGGGAGGGGGAACCTCGGATCTGTGTGTTGGTTGTGTTCATAGTAGGATTAGGGTTAAGAAAGACGTTGTCAAGACCGTTTCGGCGGCGTCGTGTCTGAATAAGTTTCCTCGGGCTTCATACGCGGTCAGACGGGACTCTTGCCTCCGTCTAGGAGCCGACGGTTTGGGGAATCCCGAGTCTCGTTGAGGTCGCGGGCTATGGTGTCTGGAGGTCGAACGACACTGGCTGGGCTAGTCCTCGAGTGGTTGGTGATTTTGCAGAGATGGAGCTTCTTCCTCCTCATTGTCGGTATGATCTATTGTTGTTGGTCCTCCTTTTCCTTTGTGCTGCTGCTGAAGGGATGCCTTGCTTTCCTCGGGCGGTTGGCCCGACCGCGACGCCGTTACCGGATCCTAGTTCTCTTCCATCTATACCTGGCCATGGGAAGCCCGGCCCGAAAAAGCCCGACCCGGCCCGGCCCGACGCTGCTCCTGGGCCGGGCTCGGGCCTAGATTTTGAGCCTGATGGCCGGGCCTGGGCCCGTCATTTTTACGATTTCCTGAAGGGGCTCGGCCCGAGGCCCGCCGGGCTTTTACGTGTCCGTGCCGGGCTCGGGCCTAAAAAACCAGGCCCGATGGCCGGGCCAGCCCGGGCCCGGGCCTGAGTTTTTTGCCTCGGGCTTGGCTAGGCCCGGCCCGAGGTTTGGCCAGGTATACTTCCATCCAAAGGGACACATATGGCGATACTCAAAGGCACAGATAACGAAGGCTGGTACAGGCTTGTTGGATGCACCAGTGTGTCTTTGTCCTTTTGGCGCCGGAGCAAAGAAAAGATGGAGCAGTGTGGTGGTGATGATGATGTGGTTAAAGATGATGTCCTCCTTGGGTTTGGTCGCAGATTATTTTGTTGCATGAGTCTTTCACAATGGTTCAGGGGCGATGGCACAGAGCTTCGAAGATCTTATTATTATTATTATTATTATTATTATTATTATTATTATTATTATTATTATTTTAGTGTGCTCTTTGTTATTCTGCTTAATCATGCTTGTACGGTTCAGGACTTTGTAATGTTTCGTGACCTAAATACGAGCATACATTCTGAAAAAAAATGTTAGAATTTCTTCTCTGCCCCGCACTATCTCGTGATTATTATGGACTCCGTTTGCATTCACTTATTAAATCTTCTAAAGTTAGTCCCTAGGAGAGCATGCAGTAAACATCCTCGATCCAGCACCCCCAACAACAGAAACTTCAACAAACTGCACGTTGCATGGAAATGACATGGCATCACACCATCATCTAGGGAGTAGGAGTTGTTTCGCAAAAAAAATAAATTCTAGGGAGTAGGAGTTCATGGCATATTGACAGACACATAGTGTGCACCGGCCCACGATTTGTAAGATGGTATTATCCCAGAAATTTTGGATAGAATCAACTTACACGTGTAAAATTTCATTTGTTCGCTATTATGCCTAATGATTTACAAGCATAGCCTACAAAATGAACCAGATGCCAAGATTTCACTATTCTTCAGTGCACTGAAGAGCAACGTAAAATGCTGAATTTGACACCCACAAGTTCAGAGCACAACGGCCCCTCTTTCCAGTAACGGGCACCTTCCAAGCGACAATCCAGCGATGCACCAAATATTTCTTAACTGGGAATTGCTGCAGTTGCTACTGACTCGTGTGCCTGAATCTCTTGAATCATGGATCAGCAATGGCCTGCGGTCATGATACGCCATTCAGGTCTGTAGCTCCAGGATCATTGCAGTGTCTTTGTAATCATCAAGCTACTGTCATCTGAACTTTGTAGTTCTCTGCTTCTTCCTATAGGATACATCTTCTGAAGATGATACATCTTCTGAAGATGTCAGCCAACAAGACCAGTATCCATGGGAAGTCGGGAACTGGGTGCCAGCAGCTGTTGCATCGCATGTGAAGGAATCACACAAACCTGGAAGATAACTTTTCTGCTTCTTACCTGCTGCTGTTCCTGGCCCTTCTTCCCTTGGACTTCTGCCTGAAATCTTCAGGGCCTAACAAATCAGACGCACTCGAATTCATCTCATCGGTGAGCTTTTCTGCTAACTCAAACCGCCCAGCTTTTTTCATGTCACTGATCAGTGCCCGATAGACATAAATCGAAGGTTGGTGCGACTTCTTCATCTGCTCAAACGCCTCGAGGGCATCAGCAATATGCCCTGCCCTTCCAAAACAATCAATTAGCGCGGTATACGTTCTCAAATCCGGACTGATGCCTCTCTCAAACATCTCTCTTGCAAAGCTTTTGCACAGACTCAATCTTCCAAGCCTACGCAGGCAGTTTATCACTGTATTATACGTCACGATGTCAGGAGAAATGCCAAGTTCCTCCATCAGCTTCACCTCCCCAAGCATTTCGCCCACCCGACCAACTTTCCCTAGCATGTCCAAGACAGTGTTGAAGGTGACAACATCCAAGCATCTCCTATCTTTCTTCAGCTCCTCGAAAATGATCAAGCATTTATCGAGGCGCCCATATCTACCCGCGGCGAAAACAATGCGATTCGCCACCGTGGGGTCTCTGCCATTTGTGATCTCCAATACCTCTCTCACAAACTTGAGTAACAGTTCATTGTCATCTAGACCCCCAATGGCCCTGGCGACACACATGTAGGAAGTCAAGTCGGGAGCAGCTTTGGAGAGCAGCAAGTGTCTGAATACCTTGGCGAAGAGAAGGAAGTCGTCTGCTTCGCACGCTCGCTTCAGCAGCAGATTGAAGGTGCCCAGGCCCAGACTGATCTGCTCGTCGCGCAACCGCCGGAGGATTCCGGCAACCTCTGTAAGGTCCGCCCGGGACAGCGTTGAGCCCCAGTCCCGGTCCAGGGGTTCGGGTCGGGGCTCCAACTCGCTCCCCTGATCCGCTGCTGGGTTCTCTGCTGGCGGCGAGCCCGCGAGACGGGAGGATGATACCGCGGGTGTCCCTGTCGTCGTCGTCGAGGCCGCCGTCGCAGCTCGACGGTGTGGTCGGCGGAGTGCGAGGGCGGCTAGGCGGGAGGGAGCGGCGGGGAGGCGGCGTATTAGGGGGAGCATGGGGGCGGCGGGAGCGGGCGGAGCAGGTGACGCCGGCGAGTTAGGGCGAAGAGGGGACGAGGCGAGCTACTGCATCCATGGGCCTGTGGGGAAGCTGGCTTGGGTTCCTCCGTATCAAAGAGACCGAACTACGCACGGCCCAACATTGTCTACCACTTGCCACTTTGCCAGTGCAGCACTGAACCACTGGCCAGGGCCATACATATTTCCCAAAATCTAAAAAGTGACCGCGCACTAATTGATAAGAAAAATGGCCGGGCTTCCTAACTATACATGAGTAGTTTTTTTGTCTGCTAGTGCATGTCGTTATCAGTATTTAATGTGTTCATATTAGTTAGTCTGATTTGAAAGAAACAGCTTCACGTCCAATTATTTTGGTTTTCTGAATTTTTAAAAAGCCATATCTTTCAAACCACGCGTCGGAATTCAGATCCGTCTTCACTGTTGAATTCTTTGCGACGAGATCTTTGAAACTAGATCCCGCATGAGTATGTTTCGATGAAATTTTTTTGATGCCAACTTTCACGCTATATTGTGCAACTTCAGTACTGCTTTATGCAACTTTAATACTGCATGGTGCAATTTTTTTCAAACCCAGTTTTTTGGAGCTGCATCCACAGTAGTTATAGTTGCACACATAGTAGTCCTAGTTGGCACATGCACGGCCACAGAGTTGCACAATCTGGTCCGCATAGTCACATAGTTACACACATTGATGTTTAGTTGGCATGTAACGTAGTCTAGTCGCATACATTTAATTGGCAGGACACTAGTTGCACACACATATGCACAGTTGGCTTATAATTTAGTCTAGTTGCACAGTATTGATGTTTAGTTGGCAGGACACTAGTTGCACACACATATGCGCAATTGACGTGGCAATGTAGTCTAGTTGCACACAAATTGATATTTAGTTGGCAGGACTAGTTACACACATATATGCTCAGTTGGCGTGGCAATGTAGTCTGGTTGCACACGCAATGATGTTTAGTTGGCAGGACTATTGGCACACACATATACTCAGTTGGCGCGGCAATGTAGTCTAGTTACACACATTGATGTTTAGTTGGCAGAAGGACTGTTGGCACGCGCATATGCTTAGTTGGCGCGGCATGCACTCTAGTTGCACACATATTGATATTTAGTTGGCAGGAAGACTAGTTCGTCAAAACATCCCCATATGGGATCTACTTTTGAAGAGCACGTCGCAAGGGATCCAACGGTGAAAACGGATCTTAATTCCGAAGTACGATCTAAAAATTATCACTTTTTAAAAATTTGAAAACCTAAAATAAATACGTCCATATCTGTTCATATGTTTGCTTTCGTAGTATTTTTTTAGTACGTAGTACTTTTTCTAATTAGAGTTATTTTATCAAATGGAAAGGACAAATTATTATCTTTTATGGATTAGGGACTAAAATTGTCTGTTTTAGACCGGCCGCTCGGGACAACTAGCAAGCAGCCGGCCGCTCGCTAGATCGGTCATACATATTTTTACATTTTCTCAAAAGAAAATCCATGTTTTTAGTCCATCCATCGTGTCTAGATGCATCCATTACAGTTGCTAAAAAAACATATTTTTACATTTTCTTAAAAGAAAATCCATATTTTTGGTCCCTCAGTCGCGTCTAGATAGACTCATTACAGCGACAGTTAATTCCAAACGGAGGTTGTACTCCAGAAAAAAAAATAAGGTTTCCAACACAAAACCTCTTTTTTGGCAGAATTTTCTTTTTATAACAAGAGAGGATTTTTCTTCGTTCAAAAGAACCATACCTATAATACAACCAAAATACATCATACAATCTTGCAATGGACGCAAAGAAAAATGAAAACACAAACTTGTTAGGATGGCCGTATGGAGTAGAGACATATGAGCAACTCTAGCAGAGTCGCCGTATTGGCAACCTCCATAAAGCATATGGAGCGCTTCATATGCATTTGGAGGCTACGGAGGTTCTGCGCAAACAAAGAGTCGCTATAATGTGTTTTTCATATTTCTTTCACGGCAATCCACTTCTGAGCCCAGGCTCAGTTGCAGCTGCCTTGACAAAAATAATCACAATAAATAATAGAAAATTTAAAAAAAAATCCAAATTTTTTTTTGTGGTAGACAATTTGATGTGTGAGGTCCACTCCAAATTTCAAATTATTTGGACATCCGAGCAGCTCTCGGCAAAAAAGACAAATTTGGAGTCTGTAAAAATGTTTACTGTTCACGCACTGTTCTGGCCCGATTTGTCCTTTTTGCTGAGAGTTTCTCAGAAGTCCAAATGATGCATCAAGTTATCTACCACACAAAAAAATGGATTTTTTTAAGTATTTGTTTTGAATTTTTTCTGACCGGTTGCAGATGAGCCTGGGCATCGAAACGCCGCACTCCTTCTTTCATGGTTTCTTTATACTTTATTTACAACAATATAGATCAAACAATTCAATAATGCAACAAATTATTGCAAAACCCATTAATGCAAACACGACAAATAATTCAAATTAATAGATAATCCAAAAGAAATGAATAATCCAATCAAATAAATTGTTCAAGTAACAAAAAATGAATTTTAAATAAATTTAGACATTACTATCTCCTATATGCTCAGTGAGATTCTCCTTCAACTGACGACGAGAGGTCCAGTATTCAATCTTCCGACACGCATCAAGAAATGCTTGAATGCATCATGTGTGCATACGAGGTTTAATGATGACGCCAATATCTTCATAATCAACGGGACTTGGCACATCCCTCCCATCCTCTATGATCATATTGCATAGGATCACACAAACATGTCATGATATTTGTCAAGACATGTTCTAGAAATGAGCAGGCCATCGAACAATCAAGAACCTTGCTTGCAACACTCTGGTTTCCTCTCAATATCTTTCCTTTGAGCTTCTTACACCTTGAAAAAATGCTTATGTTTCCTGCTCCCAGGATTAGAAAAATTCTTTAAAAATATCGACCAAGATGGATAATGCCCTCGGTTAGATAATAGCCTTGGTCATAGTGATGGTCATTCAATCACCCTGAAGTTGCAAGGTGGAGAGGTACCACCAGCTAGTCTTGTAAACAAATGAGATCTCTGCAGGACATTGATGTCATTATGAGATTCGGGCAACCCAAAGTAGTGGTTTGAGAAATCTTTGGAGGCAGTAACTTCCAAAATTATTGTTGGATCCTTGCAACGTTCGGTGAATTGGTCGTAGCAAGTTGCAGGATAAATCTCTCACCACCAATGCATATAATCAAGACTCCCTAGCATCTGGACCAGCCTTTTGCTTTATGAACCGCTAGAGGTCTGGTTGTGTCCTCTACATTGGGTCCCCCAAGATATTGCTCTCCATACACACTCACAATAGTTCCAGCAAACATTTCTATGCACTTTATAATTATATCTTCAACCATTCAACGATTTGTCATCCCATGGATTTGTGGGAGAGCCATATGTAACCATCCAAAGTGTCGCGATCACCTTCCTAAAATGATATGCCTCGACTAGCCGACGAGTCGCTGGTTGGTCCGATCCTTCACGGCACTTGCAAAATAAGAATGAACAGCAGCAACAACAGTCGCAGAAAAATAAACAGATGTAGAAGAGGAGAAGCCTTTGGATCCAACTGAGATAGCAAGAAGCCAAAGGAGTAGACTTTATACCGAATATTGATACGAGATCAACACAGGCACAGCAGCAACAAAACCCTAGGAATTGCAAGAACGCATCATGGGTGCCCCTCGCCGTGAGGCGTTTTTCTGATATTTTTGTATTCAACTGTCCAAAAAGCTGACCCCTTTGATACAACTCACGATACCTTAATATAAGGCGATTCCCACCAGCCGTATGTACGGCCGTGTAAAACTCTAACCGAAACTAACAAAAAAACGATCCTCTCCTTTTACATCTTGGAGAGATACATTTATTTAAGCTAGCCAACTAACTTGTACGTGGATGACTTTTCTAAACTAATACTCTTTAACTCTTAAACTAATTAATCTCTCCGGCCACGCTGATCACGGGCCTAAACTAAAATAAACTTGGTTGCTTGCACACTTGGGACTACTTCACCGTACATGAAAAGCCCAATACTAATTCACCTCGGCGGAGTCCTGAAGTTTGGCTTCACCGTGTCCTTCTTTAGCTCGATTGGTGAAATCTCAAAGAACAATGAGCCAAGTTGTAACATGTTTGGGGTTACACATGGCTTCTGCCCAATACTTGGAGCTGGCCCGAGTAAACCTGCAGCAGGAAGGATAATTGTGGCATTGATGGGCACATCATCCTCTCCCTCTTGAATCGAAGCCGTCTTCGGTTTTGAAACAAGCGTTGCAATCCTTTTTCCAAGGAGAAATATTAACATCTATCTTGATGACGTTAACAAACATTGGTCGCAGCACATGTCGTTTACCATTATTCCAAAATGAATAAGTGTTGAACCTCCCGTCCTGTGTAGCACCACGATCATATTGCCATGGCCTTCTCAACAATAGGCGGCATGCATCCATTGGCAAAACATCACACATCACCGTATCAGTATAGTCGCCAATCAAAAAAATTATGCGCACCATGTGTGTAACTTTCAATTTTCCAGTGTGATGCATCCACTCAACACGATGGGGCTGTGGATGTTTCCACACAAGTAATCCTAAAGACTCCACCAATTCCTTGTTGATTGCATTGGTGTAGCTTCCACCATCGATAATCAGCTTGCAATTGGTGTCATTGATTTTGCACTAAGACTGAAAAACATTCCAGCGTTGTTCCTTATCCTCAATGCAATCCTCTTGCACGCGTTGCACCATCAAAGATGGATATGATTCAGCAGCTTCAAAACTCGCAACCACATTTTCAGCATCCTTAGATTTTTCACTAGAAGTGTCAGAAACTGCCTCTTCATCACTAGCGGATGCATAGCCATCTCTCGTGAGCAACACTCTTTTCTCATTAGGACATTCACGCTTCATATGTCCTCTTCCTCTACAATTGAAACACTCTATGTCACTAGTGCGTCCGGTCGACTGTGCACTAGAATCAACCATCGACAATCCTGATTTTGTAGCATCCTTTTGCACGGAACCATGAGAGCGATTTGATGATGTCGCCCTGGAGCTAGGACCGACATCCTCACTCTTATATTGTGAGCGTCGCCATGTATTCAAACTGGTACTGGGAACTGTGTTGACTTGGCGCCGCTTAATCTGTTGTTTCACACGCACAGCTTGGTGCACAAGATCTTGTATGTTGTAGTAGACCACCATCAACACAATCCTGCACCTTGATATTTAGCCCGTTAAAGAAACGTGCCATGGTCGCCTCCGGATCCTCCGTTGTCCCTGTACGTATCATAAGCAATTCCATCTCCTTGTAATATTCATCAACACTCATATTACCTTGAGAGAGCCACTGCAACTTGTTGTACATATCTCTTTTATAGTGCTCAGGAACAAAACGACGCCTCGTGAATTCTTTCATACCTCGCCAAGTCGTCGGGCGATGTCTTGAACGACAAATTTGATTCCACCAAATTAGCGTGTAACCAGTGAACTCAATTCCAGCAAGTTGAACTTTCTTCTCATCGCTATAATGATGGGCATCAAAAATTTGATCAACACGCATCTCCCACTCCAAATAGCCTTCTGGTTCGCACTTGCCGGAGAACGAAGGGGTTGAAAATTTTATGCGCCCAATTCCATCATCCAAAGGCACATGCACATCTTGACCAACTCAGTCATGCACTCCACCACGAACGGAAGTTTCAGGACGAGGCGCATAGTGTCGTGGTCGTGGCGCGTACCCTGCCTGGTCAACGCCATCATCGAAACCATCATCTCCACCATGAGGGTGTGCCGCCAAATGGCGATCATGCACGCCGACATGTCCATCGTGAGCCGGTGGTGCAAAACGCAGTGGAGCAGCCGGAGCAGTCTGTGGTGATGCAGAATTCATTGCCGGCATATTGATGATGTCTGCCAAACCATCGAACCGAGTGATCAGGACATCTATCCTTTTGTCGAGCGCATCATGACATTGCTTGATGTAGTTGCATGTGTGGTCAAAACCATCCCAAATATTTTGAGGAATATCATCCGTGTATACTGAACGTACAATTTCCTCAGAATCAGCAGCAGCCTCATCATCCTTGTTGACCGATATCGACATCTTGATCAACACAGTACCATGAACAACCTTAGCTCTAAATACCACTTGATATGCCTCGACAGTTCGATCCTTCACGGCACTTGCAAAATAACAATGAACAGCGGCAACAACAGTCGCAGAAAAACAAACAGATGTAGAAGAGGAGAAGCCTTTGGATCCAACTGAGATAGAAAAAAGCCAAAGGAGTAGACTTATACCGAATATTGATACGAGATCAACACAGGCACAGCAGCAACGAAACCTTAGGAATCGCAAGAACACATCATGGGTGCCCCTCGCCGTGAGGCGTTTTTCTGTTATTTTTATATTCAACTGTCCAAAAAGCTGACCCCTTGATACAACTCACGATACCTTAATATAAGGTGACTCCCACCAGCCGTATGTACGGCCGTGTAAAACTCTAGCCGAAACTAACAAAAAAACGATACTCTTCTTTTACATCTCGGAGAGATACATTTATTTAAGCTAGCCAACTAGTCCTGGTCATCTCAGGCCTGGCCTTGTCGGCCTACCCAGGCCCGGCCCTAAAATCCAGGGCCTAGGCCCGATGGGCTTGACCGTGGGCCCGTCTTGGGCCTGAGTTTTGAGCCCACCAGCAAGGCCTGGGCGGGCTTGGGCTTAGCATATTGACATTTTAAGGAAGAGGTCCAGCTCACGGCCCTAAGCCCTAAGGGCTTTTCAGGGCTTTTTATCAGATGGGCCGGGCTTGGGCTTGAAAAGTAGGCCCGATGGTAGGGCCTGGAAGGGCCTGGGCCTCAGTTTTCTGCCATGGACTTTTTTAGGCCCGGCCCAAGCCCGGCCCGACCCGGCCCATGGCCAGATATATAGCCAACTAACTTGTACGTGGATGACTTTTCTAAACTAGTACTCTTTAACTCTTAAACTAATTAATCTCTTCGGCCACATTGATCACGAGCCTAAACTAAAATAAACTTGATTGCTTGCACGCTTGGGACTACTTCACCGTACATGAAAAGCCCAATACTAATTCACCTCGGCGGAGTCCTGAAGTTTGGCTTCACTGTGTCCTTCTTTGGCTCGATTGGTGAAATCTCAAAAAGCAACGAGCCAAGTTGTAACATGTTTGGGGTTACACATGGCTTCTGCCCAATACTTGGAGCCGGCCCGAGTAAACCTGCAGTAGGAAGGATAATTGTGGCATTGATGGGCACATCATAAAAGGGGGAAAACCCATGAGATGGAAGGCATTTCTTCGTTGCTGGAAGAAAGGTTCATTGGCTTTCATGTCATCAGAAATTCGAGAAAATAGCTGTCCCGCCATGCGGAAGCATCGCCGAATCACGTACCACATGAAGGTACAAACCAACACAATCACACATGAGATGGACGTGACATTGGATTGTTGTAACATCCCAAATTTTCAATTTGAAATGTTATACACTAGAACATCATTGCATATCATATTTATTGCATTTTGGTTGATCCTAGAAATTTCTCGCAACTCAAGGATCCCCGGAGAGAGTTGGGGATTTCGTTGTTTTCATATTTGAGTTGTCTCAAATTTTGAAAATAGGATCATTTGATTTTATTTATTTTATCTTCAATAATTGTTATTTCAAAAATATGAGAGAGGAAATAAAATGACTTTCCCAAAATAAAGAAATATTGAGGATTTAATAAAAAAATCAAATAAGATTTTATTTGGTTTTATTCGCTATTTTATTTGAATTTAGGAAAAATGCGCATTTTTCAAAATTGCATTTAGGCCCCAAATAAATGTTCATACTGTGCGGCTTGATTTTAGAAGCCGGGGAAAATTTATTTCAGGATTTTTGAACTCCGTTTAGTATTTATTTTATTTGTTTTTCTATGTGTTATTATTAAAAAACGCGAACCGACTTTGGGCCGTATCCGAGCGGGACTCCGCCCGGGGGCAGCCTTTAAATAGCACCGCCCCGAGCCGCCCCAGCCCATCAGCGCCGCCGCCAGCCCACCCGCGCCCGAAACCCTAACCCTAGCCGCGCGCCGCCGCCGCCCACGCCGCTGCCCGCGCCGCCGCCGCCCGCCGTTCGCCGGACACGCCGCCCGAGGTAGTCGTCGGCGGTTAGTTTTTTTAAAGCCGCGGTTTATTTTTTTTAGATTCATTTTTTAGAGCGGTTTTTTTTCGGTTTAGTCTATTTAGTGAACGTTCACTCGGTTCGTTCATTTTAACGAACGTGTTCATCGTTTAGATCCAGTTAACGAACGTTCGTTCGTTAAACTGTTCGTGGTTTTTCTTTTTCTCGGATTAAATCCGCGATTTTTCTGATCGCGATTTCTGATCCGATTTTCGTTTTAGTATAACTTCTCGTTCGTTTATCGGAATCAGGCGATTCAAGCGCGTGGAGTTTTGTCTCGAAACCCTCTTTCCGTTTAACCAACTCAAACAAGTTTTTGTTTCTGTAAAAAATGCCCTAGATCCAGAATAGTAATCGAAGCCTATTTTCTTTTGCCGTTTGTCTTTCGTTGCTTCGTTCGATTTGATTCTTTTTGCCAACCGGAGTTCTTAAGTTAAACTTTCTGGTTAAGTCTCTTATTTGAGTTTTACCTGTGCATTAGTTGAGTACTTATTGTATACTTGTTTGTTTGCGATAGAGTACCCGGAGTGCGCCGCTTGTTACTTCGAATCACTAGGTTTCCCGGATCATCAGCAAGGCAAGTAACACTTTGATCATACCTTCTACTACCCAGTTTTATTGCATTAGATCAAACCTCAAACATTGCATGATTAGGATCTAATTAAATTGTGGGATGGGAAGTAGTTGAGGTAGTACCTATTACCTGTTTATTATCAAACCTTTGGGAGTTACTTCTACGTTTGCTTACTATTGCTATGCTATGCTAGTAGATGTGGATTGGGTGAGTGATATCCATGACAGATGTGAGATTTCTTTTAAATCAATGGTTTATCTAAGGTGGCAATTTAAATACACATCTGGGTGGATTGAGGTACCTGGGTATTCCAGGATTGCCTGTTTTCTTTTGGACCGCCACCCAGGCTCAAAGGGATCATGAGATTATTCATGCTAGAAACTTCTGTGTGCGGCCACAAGCTATTATGGGCTCTAGCATAGTTGACTAAGTCGTGCAAACTCTTACAGTGGTAGACTAGCAGATGTAGGGGATGTAGGTGGTACGGTCTACCCATCGTAAGGTGCTAGCGCTTCTGAAAGACTATGTCTCGGTCATCCGTTTCTCAAACACCATGTAGTGCGAGAAATCCAACGGAGGAGATCAAGTCTTGTGGGGAAAAGTACGCAAACCTCTGCAGAGTGTATAAACTAATCATGGTTAGCCGTGTCCCCGGTTATGGACATCTTGAGTATCTAGTACTTGGATTATCATGTGAATCTCAACATGTTACTATAAAATTAAGTTTGATGGGTTTGTTTAATGATATTTAATTGGGATTGAGAATGCTGTCAACCATTCTCAATGTTTAACAACCACTATGATAGTTAAATAAATTTATTCCTTTGCAGTAGGAAAAAATTGGCTTTTTGCAAAACTGTAACCATAGAGCTTTCCACCAGCCAAATATGCATATAGTATAGCTGTTTCATTCCATTACTCTCTATGTGTTACATTGCCAGCATATTCCATATGCTGACCCATTTTCGGGCTGCAACGTTAATGTTGCAGACTTTTCAGACGACGATTAAGGAGTTTTAGGTCGTGGTTCTATACTCAGTGATGCCGTTGGAGTTGATGGACTCACTTATCTTCCAAGCCTTCCGCTGTTATCGTTATTAGATGGCCTTAAGCCATATTTATTGTAATAAGTTCTCTTTTGAGACACTCGATGTAATAAGTGTGTGATTGCTACTCTGTTATAAATCCTTCAAGTACTGTGTGGTGTCAGTATTACTGATCCAGGAATGACACCGGAACACAGAGATTGGACCGTTTGAGGTCTGGTTGCTACAATTGTGCTCCGACAAAATGTCGCATGAGCTGATATCTCTAGAAGCAAGTTATCAAGTTTTCACAGATCAGACAAATTTTACTTGATACTTCATCCTAATGCTCAAGCAGGGACATGTTTTGTTTTCGTATGCACCTCTCTAATTATATTGGGTTCTGGCTTGTAGACTTACCCATAGGTTCTCTGTTGTCGAAATGAAGTGTCAACGATCATCCCATGGGGAAACCCTAGCTGCCAAAAAACAATCTCCTTCCCCCTCCGCATCTGGCCGTCGCTTTGGTGCCATAAGGTGGAGGGGAGAGGATTATGTTCTCTCGTCATTTATGTAGTAGATTTCCAGGTCAGGGTGACGGTGCTCCAATGGTGATGGTGGTATTATTTCAAATAGACGCCATCCGGCACCAATCATGTCTCTGTGATGCTTGGCACGGTGTTGCTGAGGAACCCTAGAATTTTCCCCGTTGATCTTCATGGATAACGGGTTGGTTATCTGCGTTGTTTGTCGACGTAGTTCCATATTCATTAGTGGCAGCAACATCGTCTTCTTTGACAACCTCTTCGTTCGAGCCTTTGCGAGCAAAGTCGTCGGCTTGGTCTAGCAATACTAGTGCGGTTCCCTGTCTAGATCAGCCCCTCCCTAGCCAATATGCTTGGTGTGATTGTCATTCTCCGTCATATGTGGTGGTCTATGCTACCTCTTGAGCACTGCGTTGGTTTTCCCTTGAACAGGAAAGGGTGATGCAGTAAAGCAGCGTAAGTATTTCCCTCAGTTTTTGAGAACCAAGTATCAATCCAGTAGGAGACCACGCGCGAGTCACCTCGTACCTACACAAACAAATAAGAACCTCGCAACCAACGCGATAAAGGGGTTGTCAATCCCTTCACGGCCACTTGCAAGAGTGAGATCTGATAGATATAATGATAATAAGATAAATATTTTTGGTATTTTTATGATATATATTGAAAGTAAAGATTGCAAAATAAAATAGATTGGAAACATGTATGATGGAGAATAGACCCGGGGGCCATAGGTTTCACTAGTGGCTTCTCTCAAGATAGCATAAGTATTACGGTGGGTCAACAAATTACTGTCGAGCAATTGATAGAAAAACGAATAATTATGAGAATATCTAGGTATGATCATGTATATAGGCATCACGTCCGTGACAAGTAGACCGACTCCTGCCTGCATCTACTACTATTACTCCACACATCGACCGCTATCCAGCATGCATCTAGAGTATTAAGTTCATAAGAACAGAGTAACGCCTTAAGCAAGATGACATGATGTAGAGGGATAAACTCATGCAATATGATGTAAACCCCATATTGTTATCCTCGATGGCAACAATACAATACTTGTCGTTTCCCTTTCTGTCACTGGGATCGAGCACTGCAAGATTGAACCCAAAGCTAAGCACTTCTCCCATTACAAGAAAGATCAATCTAGTAGGCCAAACCAAACTGATAATTCAAAGAGACTTGCAAAGATAAAATAATCATACATAAAAGAATTTAGAGAAGATTCAAATATTGTTCATAGATAAACTTGATCATAAACCCACAATTCATCGGATCTCGACAAACACATCGCAAAAGAAGATTACATTGAATAGATCTCGAAGAGTATCGAGGAGGACTTTGTATTGAGATCCAAAGAGAGAGAAGAATTCATCTAGCTACTAGCTATGGACCCGAAGGTCTGAAGTAAACTACTCACACATCATCGGAGGGGCCATGGAGTTGATGTAGAGGCCCTCCGTGATCAATGCCCCCTCCGGCGGAGCTCCGGAAAAGGCCCCAAGATGAGATCTCTTGGGTACAGAAGGTTGCGGCGGTGGAAATAGGGTTTCGTGGTGCTCCTGGATGTTTGCGGGGTATATGGATATATATAGGAGGAAGAAGTAGGTGGGTGGAGCAACGAGGGGCCCGTCGTGGATCTAAGACTGACAGTACGTAGAATGGGGGGTAGGTATGAGGAGGCAAGATCCTAGCTATGGCGAAGTTGTACATACGAGTTTTACAAGTTCAGGCCCTTCGCGGAGGAGGTAACAACCCTACGTCTCGGTGCCCGGAGGCGGTCGACTAGATTGTGTGTCTGTGTGTGTGTGTGTTTACAGGGGGTGTGAACCCTTGTGCCAATGTTGGGGGGTGGCTTATATAGAGTGCGCCCAGACCCCAGCCAGTCCATGTTACGAAGGGTTTAAGGTACATCAAGAGGGGGGCGTTACTGGTAAGGCTAGCAATAAAGTGACATAAATGCCTATTAAGTCTATGAAGTAAACGTCCGACCGTTGTCATGCAGAGTGACTTTAGATCTTCTGTCCGTCGAGTGATAGTTGTCGTGATCGAGTGACTTTGAGTCTTCTGAGTGGAATGCTTCGTAGTCGAGTGGATGATGCTATCCCTCGAATGCTTCTGGTTTTAGGATGATGTCCTAGGGGAGGGTTTCTAGGTCAGGCCTATGACCCTACCCTAGGTACATAGCTTCATCATTAGCCCTCGAATGGTTCAGGGTTCGAGTGGAGGAGGAGTTGAGAACACCTCCCATTCAACTTTCGCGCTTCGGAAGCGTCTTATTGGGACCAAATGAGCAATCACGATGACTTCAACTTCCTTTTCGGTTGCCTTGATCCATTCTTGGTTCTGCCGAGTGAACTTTTACTGCTAAGCTTCAAGTGTTGATATGGGAAAAATCTTCCATCTGACAGGTTGCTCTGCTGCTCGCGGATATTGTGGGATTCAAATTTTGGGAAGCGCGCGGGGCGGAGGAGGCCGCAATAATTGGGTTTGATTAGGCAGGGCCGCCTCGATCACTGTGCCACCTTTTTCGCCACGTATCACGTGCATGACTGTTGCGGAATTTGATAGGATTGCCTGGACCCATGGGTCAGCCACTCGGAAACGACCTCATATAAGGTGCCGGATTGGGGTATTTTGCACAGTGTGTTCCCATTTTTCCTCTTTCTCCCCCGTTTTCTCCGCCACATCCACCTCTGCTCCCGGCGCCGCCGCTCTATTCGAGCTCCACCCGTTGCAATGGGGAAGGAGAAGACAATGGCCTTGGAGCACGTGAAGAAGGCGACGGCGAAGGCGAAGGGGAAAAAGTCCAGCCGGGGCGGATCTTCGTCGAGGTCTGGCCTGCCGCGTGGCTGGATCTAGGGCGATTGGATTCGGTCAACGATTAGTCAGGACGACATCGACGATCTGGCCGAGGGGGGGTCTGATTCCCCACAAGTTAGTGCGGCTCTCGGAGGATGAGACCGAGCCGCGGTCGTGGGAGGGTGAGTGCGTTCTCCTCGCCACCCATGTTGACTGCGGGTTTTCTTTGCCTCCCCATCCTTTTTTCCGAGGCTTCTTGAACTTCTTTGGAGCACAGCTCCACCACTTTTCCCCCAACACCATCATGTACCTTGCTGCCTTCGTGTCCATATGCGAGAATTTCTTGGGTTGTAGACCACACTAGGGCCTCTTCAAGCACATTTTCACGTGTCGTTCTCAGTCGGTCCAGAAGGCCAACCCGAGTGATGAGAGGACGCATGTGATCCAGATGTGTGGGGGCCTTGGGATTCAAATGAGAGGTAGAAGCACTTTCCCAGCCATGATCCTCCCTGAGTCAGTCCTAGGGTGGCAGTCGACCTGGTTCTATTGCGAAGACCAGCCGACTCCAGGTCAGTCGACTGGACTTCCCCCCTTTTCCATGGCTCGAGTCGAGAAGCCCTCCGCCTTGAAAGTGGCCCCGGAGGAGAAAGCGGAGGTGAAGGTGCTGGTTGAGCGGGTGGTCCAACTCGTCCGTGATGGCATGACCGGCATGGATTTGCTGGAGGTCTTCCTTAAGCGACGCATTCAGCCGCTTCAAGCTCGTGACCACCCGATGTGGATGTATTCGGGCATCGGGGATTCCACTCGGATCCACCCAGAAGAGGTCGACGAGGATACGGCGGAGAAGTGGCTGAGGGGTATCACTGGCAACAAAGATAACCCCACGGGGTCCAGGAGAGTCCCTCCATTCAACAACTCACACAAACCAGATAAGGTTCAACTCTAAATTGCCGAGTGTTCTCTTGATTTATCATGTAACTGCTTGTTTTCAACCGATTGATTTTTGCTTCACTTGTTATCTTTCATGCCCTTATTGAGATGTACTCGATGCCCAACAGGGAGCAGGAGCAGGATCCAGAGGGAGAAGCGAGCGGAGGTGAGAGCGGCGAGTGGCACTCTGATGAAGAGGAGGATGAGGAGAGTGCCGACCCGAGTGATGAAGAAGAGGTCGACTCACCTCCCCGTAGGGAAAGGCGATCCAAGCACACTCACGACCCGACAAGCATCCCTGACAAAGCGACCGCGCCGATTGGGCAGACGTCAAAGCGCCCTCGGACGTCTTCTCCAGCGCCGACTGAGAAGGCACCGAAGAAACCGAAAGCTGCGCCGTCAAAACCGCTGAAGGCCTTGTCCAAGATCAAAGTGGCCGTTCCTAGTGTTTCCTGGTAATAGTTGGACCTGATTTCTTGGTTTAGTACGAATGGAATCTTGGTCGACCCATCGTGATAGACATGACCGACTGAATCTTGAAATTTGTAGTGTTGCTACCTCCGGGACTTCCACCCACAGGTATGAAGATGAAGAGATGGAAGATGCAGTCACCTCCAACCCGGGTACAACTCTCATAATCCTGTCTTCAGTTACTCGGCCGTTTTACCGATCGATTAAATTATGGCGATTGATCTGGGGTCGACTGAATCTCGGTGACTGATCTTTTTGCAGCTCCTCCCAATGTCATTGAACTTCCAGATGACGTCGAGGACGTGCCGCTGAGGCCCAGGAGGAACAAGAAGGCATCAGCTGGCAAGACGTCCCAATCGGAGCTGGCAGCAGAGCCAGTGATTCAACAACCTGAAGATGTGACTTGAGCTTCTGTTACTTTCACTGATCCAGTATCAAGTGAACGCCCACATCACCGACTGCACCAGTGTTGGCTTTGACCATCCAACTTCATGCCTCGGAACGTCAAGCTGCCGCGACTGAGCCGCTAACTTCATTCTTCACCAGCCATCACATTCCAGAAGATCAGGCAGGCGCCGCTGCAGAAGCCATTCGCCAAGCCCGCATAATGATGGAGCGGGTGAAGGTGGTGCATGAAAACAGTCATGCTGCTTATGACGCAAGTGCGGCCCTTCGAGCCAATGTCCAGGTAAGATGGCTTCCGACTGAACTCTTATCTTGTTGCTTGTTCTGTTAGGATATGCTACCTGAAAACCTTTCTCCGTGCAACTTCTTGTTATTCTGCACTTCGCATCTGCACCCAGTGGGTGTTTGGCATCTTTGTTGTTTCACTCTTCCACTCGTTTTGGGCGAACCATGTCGAGTGGAATCTGAACTAGTGGGGGCACGCTAAGTGCACCCACTAGGTGTAGTCCCCGAGACCGCAGTCGACTGCTAGCAATCGGTTGGGGTCTGAGTATATCTTTCTCTCTTCTTCTTCTTCTTTTCTTTTTTCACTCGGTCTGGGAAGACCATGTCGAGTGGAATCTGAATCAGTGGGGGCACGATAAGTGCACCCACTGGGTGTAGTCCCCGAGACTACTGTAGAATGTTTGATTCTGTAGTAGTCTTTCAAGTTTTATTCACTCGGAAGCAAATGATCTTTGATCTTGTCCATTGACATATCTTTTACTGATTGTAGAAATCATGTGCACTTATCTCCAAGTTTGCTGAATTCGAGGAAAAGCAGAGACAACTCAACCTTGACTTGGAGCTGGCCCATCAGAACTTGAAAAAGGCTAAAGATGAAGTGGCTAGTACGGAAGGTAACGACATGTCGACTGTTTATCTTGACCATCCCTCAAGTTATCTCTTCGTTCTTCTGTCTGACCCAAATGTATATTTTGCAGAGCAAATGAGGCAGGCTCTGGTGAAGAAGGACCTCGATCTTGCAGCTGCGCAAAAGGAGGCTCAGGAGAAGACTGCACTTGCTGATAAGAAGCCGGCTTCGGTCGGTGCACTAGAGGAGGAAATCACCAAGCTGAAGGCGTATCTTACCGAGTCCAACCGAGAGGCGACTCGTCTGAAGAAAGATAAAGTGACTCTGAATGAGTAGCTGGAAGGCATGTCTCGTAGGAGAAACGACCTGGAAGCTTATCTGAAAGCACTTGCCAAGAAGCTCTTCCTTATGCTCGAAGGTACTTTTCTTTATCCGACTGATTTACTGTTTGCAAGTCACCGTGAACCGGTCGACTCATTAATTCTTTGAATCTATAGAGTTTTGCCAAAACTTTGAAGAAGAAACTGGACAGATCGAAACGGGCTTGGACCTCATCCTTTCTCCTGTTGGCGATGAGGCTGCCATGAACGTGCTCCGGCTGGAATCCCGTGTTGCTAGCATTACAAGCTATCTTGCTCGCCTGAAGGTGGCGGTGTCGCGCATTGATATAGCACTTTGGCCAAGGGCAACGCTTCAAAATGACCTCAAGTCTCTAATGACTCGACTCAAAGAGGTTCCTGGTCGAGTGCAAGAATGGAAGAAGTCTTCTACCCGATGCAGTGCTGACGTGGCTCTGTCACTGGTTTGGGTCCACTACAAAGAAGCTCGAGAAGAGAAGCTGGCAGAGATCAAGGTTGCCAACACCAAAAGGCATGACTTCCAATCCTTCATGGAAACCTTCATTGATGCTGCCACTCGGATTGCTGATGGAATTGATCTGGACGAGTTCGTCGAGCCTGCAAGTCCTCCTCCTGTGGAGTGAACAAACTTTAAACTTCGCCTTAAACTTACCTCGGAATGCCGAGTGATTTTGTAACCATTAAACTCCTTCGGGCCTGATGCCCGAGTACTTTTATCCGTGTTCTGGAACTTTAGGATTTATCTGAACTTGGTTTACCTTCTGAATATGTCTGTGTTTGCCTTCGAGTGGAACTTATTTCTTCACTCGGAATAATCTTTGTATTTGTAATGCAGCTCTGAGGGGGGGCGTAATCAGTCGACCCGCACCTCATTATCTTCGCAGATAAGGATGGAGTGGACACTGTATTTGTGTCGAAGCTCCAAGGACAGATCGCGGACGACCTGCGCCTCGTCGTCCTTGCGGACAAGGATGGAGCGGACATTGTATTTGTGTCGAAGCTCCGAGGACAGATTGTAGTCGACCTGCGCCTCGTCGTCCTTGTGGATAAGGATGGAGCGGACAATGTATTTGTGTCGAAGCTCCGAGGACAGACCGCGGTCGACCTGCGTCTCATCATCCTTGCGGATTGGGATGGAACATGTTTTTATACTTTGGCGAGTACTGGACTGCAGCTAAGCCTCCGAGTGGAAGGGTCGCTCACCACTCGGTAGGATTTTGTCAAACTTAGGCGAGTACTGGACTCCAGCTAAGCCCCCGAGTGAGAGGCTTGCTCATCACTCGGTAAGGTTTTTCAAACTTAGGCGAGTACTGGACTACAACTAAGCCCCCGAGTGAGAGGGTTGCTCACTACTCGGTAGGATTTTTCAAACTTAGGTGAGTACTGGACTACAGCTAAGCCCCTGAGTGAGAGGGTTGCTCACCACTCGGTAGGATTTTTCAAACTTAGGCGAGTACTGGACTGCAGCTAAGGCCCCGAGTGAGAGGGTAGCTCACCACTCGGTAGGATTTTCCAAACTTAGGCGAGTACTGGACTGCAGCTAAGCCCCCGAGTGAGAGGGTTGCTCACCACTCGGTAGGAATTTTCAAACTTAGGCGAGTACTGGACTGCAGCTAAGCCCCCGAGTGAGAGGCTTACTCACCACTCGGTAGGATTTTTCAAACTTAGGCAAGTACTGGACTGCAGCTAAGCCCCGGGTGAGAGGGTTGCTCACCACTCGGTAGGATTTTCCAAACTTAGGCGAGTATTGGACTGCAGCTAAGCCCCCGAGTGAGAGGCTTGCTCACCACTTGGTAGGATTTTTCAAACTTAGGCGAGTACTGGACTGCAGCTAAGCCCCCGAGTGAGAGGGTTGCTCACCACTCGGTAGGATTTTTCAAACTTAGGCGAGTACTGGACTGCAGCTAAGCCCCCGAGTGATAGGGTTGCTCACCACTCGGTAGGATTTTTCAAACTTAGACGAAACGAATTCGCAGCTAAGCCTCCGAGTGAGAGGCTTGCTCATCACTCGGTAGGATTTTGTTTTAAAAACTTAGGCGAAACGGGTTCGCATCTAAGGCACCCACTGGGGGATTTAGAACATATAAAAAAGGAACAACAATCCTTCAAGAGACTGTAAAACTATGTCTTTGATAATCAAACTAAAGGGTACTTCTTATTACATCTCAACAGTCTGAATGCTTAAGTGTAAAAGGGGCGGAGCAGCTCCGCATTCCAAGCGTGTGGCTCGTCTTTCTTGTGCTAGACATTGTATAAGTGGTATGCTCCGTTGTGGAGCACTCTGGTGATAATGAAGGGGCCTTCCCAAGTAGGGGCGAGCTTGTGTGGTTTCTACTGATCCACTCGAAGAACCAAGTCTCCTTCTTGAAATGCTCGACCCCTCACGTTTCTAGCGTGGAATCGACGCAAGTCTTGCTGATAAATGGTCGACCGGATTAGGGCCATCTCTCTTTCCTCTTCCAGGACATCAACTGCGTCTTGTCGAGCCTGTTCTGCTTCATCTTCTAAGAAAAGCTCGACTCTGGGTGCATTGTGAAGCAAGTCACTCGGAAGTACAGCTTCAGCTCCATAGAATAAGAAGAATGGAGTTCGGCCAGTCGACCGATTAGGAGTTGTCCTTAAACCCCAAAGCACTGATAGAAGTTCATCGACCCAGGCGCCTGCCACGTGCTTGAGATCACGCATCAGTCGGGGTTTTAGCCCTTTGAGAATCAATATGTTTGCTCTTTTAGCTTGTCCATTCGACTGGGGATGGGCGACTGAAGCATAGTCGACTCGAGTGCCTTGGGAAGCGCACAAGGCTCTGAACTCATCAGAATTGAAGTTCGACCCATTATGAGTGATGATGCTGCGCAGAACACCATATCTGAATGTTAACTCTCTGATGAAACTGACCGCAGTACTAGCTTCAAGACTTTTGATAGGTTTGGCTTCAATCCATTTGGTGAACTTGTCGACTGCAACGAGTACATGAGTGAAGCCGCTCTTACCCGTTCTCAGAGGTCCAACCATGTCCAAACCCCAAACAGCGAAGGGCCAGACGAGTGGAATGGTCTTCAGGGCTGACGCAGGCTTGTGAGACATGTTGGAGTAAAACTGGCAACCTTCACATATGTCGACTATTTCTTGTGCCATCTCATTTGCCCGTGGCTAATAAAATCCCGCTCGGTATGCTTTGGCCACAATGGTCCGAGAGGACGCATGGTGACCATAGGTCCCCGAGTGGATGTCGTTGAGGATCACTCGACCTTCTTCTGGTGTTATGCATTTCTGGCTGACTCCAGTTACACTTTATCTGAACAGCTGTCCTCTTATCACAGTAAAAGCTTTGGACCGGCCGACGATCTATCGGGCCTCTTCTTCGTCCTCTGGGAGTTCCTTCCTAAGAATTTACGCGATGTATGACACTGTCCAGTCGGGAGTGATGACCAAAACCTCCATGATCAAGTCGACCACGGCCGGGACTTTGACTTCAGTCGGATCAGTGGCGCTCTTTGGTGGTGGGGGCTCTTCAGTGAAAGGATCTTCCTGGACTGAAGGTGTATGAATATGTTCCAAAAACACATTACTGGGAATGGCTTCTCTCTTGGAACCTATCTTCGCCAAATCATCCGCTACTTGAATTTTCAGTCGGGGTATGTGATGGAGCTCTAAACCCTTAAACTTCTTCTCTAACTTTCTCACTGCATTACAATAGCCAGTCATAGCCGGGCTTCTGACGTCCCACTCCTTCATTACTTGATTCACCGCCAAATCTGGGTCACCGTAGACCATGAGGCGATGGACGCAGAGTGACATGGCCATACGCAACCCGTACAAAAGCGCCTCATATTCAGCTTCATTGTTGGAGGAATCAAAATGAATCCGGAGAACATAGCGGAGCTTATCTCCTTGGGGGGATACCAATACTACCCCAACACCAGAACCATTCAGCATCTTAGATCCACCGAAGAACATGGTCCAATGGTCCGAGTGAATCTGAGTCAGTAGTTGCTGTTCGATCCACTCGGCGAGGAAATCTGCTATTGCCTGGGACTTGATAGCATTCTTTGCCTCAAACTTGATATCCAAGGAAAGGAGTTCAATCGCCCACTTTGCCACTCGACCAGTTGCATCTCTGTTGTTCAGAATTTCTGACAATGCTGCGTCGCTGACGACTGTAATGGAGTGATCAGAGAAATAATGTGCAACCTTCTTCGTGATCATCTAAATCCCATAACAAGCTTCTGATAATGTGGATATCTTTGCTTGGATGGAGTCAGAACTTCAGAAACATAGTATACTGGGCACTGAACTTTATAGTCTTTTCCTTCTTCTTCCCGCTCGCACTACTAGG
Source organism: Triticum urartu (assembly GCF_056163025.1). NCBI lineage: Eukaryota > Viridiplantae > Streptophyta > Magnoliopsida > Poales > Poaceae > Triticum > Triticum urartu. Next base: position 89,716,279 of record NC_141873.1, read on the forward strand.
GAAAACCCTAGTAGTAGCGCGGGTAATTTCCTAGCAGTAGCGCGGGGGCCTGCGCTACTGCTAGGGCGCTACAGCTAACTGTTAGCAGTAGCGCGGGCGGTACCCGTGCTACTGCTACTTCTAGTAGTAGTAGCGCGGTTGACACCCGCGCTACTACTACTTTGTTGTAGCGCGGGTCAGGGCCCCGCGCTACTACTAACTAATTGAGAATTAAAAAAAATTCCATTCATGGCGGCTGCTTCTGCTGGGCGTCATCGTCCTCTCCATCCATGGCTGCTACTGGTCCTGGAGGGGATGAAGTTGTCCATGGAGATACACCTCTCCTTTGCTGCTGCTACAAAAAAAGAGACAGGGATTAGAAGAGGAAGAGAGAGATAGAGAGGAGTAGGTGCAGCAACTCACCGGTGGCCGCCGGAGTTGGAGCCGAAACCCTAGATGACGCCATGGATGGCACTCTGCTCGATCTGAAAGATGAAGAGAGAGAGAGAGAGAGAGAGATTGAGAGGAGTAGGAAGAACAACTCACCTGTGATTGTGTCCATGGCGGATCTGGCTGGCGCCATGGATGGCGCTCTGCTGGATCTCCCTCTCCTTCAAACATTAGAGAAGGAGGAAGGAGGGGAGGGGGCTACGGTGGGTGTGGAGGTCGCCATATTTAGGGGAGGCATGAGGTGCGAGGCCGGTGGTGGTGGTGGATGAGGAAGGGAATCGCGGGTGGGAGGGAGAAGCGGAATGGGAGAGCCTAAGGAAAGAGGGCGGAGAGTGAGGGAGAGAGGAGGGATTCGACCGAGGATATGGAGACTTCACCTACCTTGTACTTAGTAGTAGCGAGGGGTATAAACCCGCGCTACTACTATCAACTTAGTAGTAGCGCGGGTTCATACCCCTCGCTACTACTATGGCATGTCTCGGGGGGGGGGGGCACGACAGAGACTGCTTAGTAGTAGCGAGGGTTAAAAACCCGCGCTACTACTATCAACTTAGTAGCAGCGAGGGGTAAAAAATTGTGCCACTAGTAAGTAGCAGCAGCGAGTGGTATAAACCCGCACTACTAGTAAGCGCCTGTGTATAAGATTTTCCCTAGTAGTGTCGACCGTGAGTACTGTACTGACAACTTGTCCAGTGGCTGCAATATAAAGCAGTAAAGGCTCTTTGCTGATTGGGGCAGCAAGCACCGGCTGGGTGGAAAGAAGGGCTTTGAGTTCTGCAAACGCTGCATCAGCTTCAGGAGTCCACTCGAACTTGTCAGATTTCTTCATCAGTCGGTAAAGAGGAAATGCCTTTTCACCGAGGCGAGAGATGAGTCGATTCAAGGTGGCCAAACAACCAGTAAGCTTCTGGACATCATCCACACGCACAGGGCGCTTCATCCGTAGTATGGCACCAACTTTCTCTAGGTTCGCGTTGATCCCTCGTTCGGAAACGAGGAAACCGAGTAACTTTCCGCCAGGAACTCCGAATGTGCACTTTGATGGGTTAAGCTTGATATCATATCTTCTCAGGTTGGCAAAGGCCAGCCAGCAGGTCAGAACCTTTATGCGACTTGATCACAATGTCATCCATGTATGCTTCCACATTCCGACTGATTTGAGTGAGCAGACACTTTTGAATCATCCTCGTGAATTTAGCTCCGGTGTTCTTGAGACCGAATGGCATGGTGACATAACAAAAATAGCCGAATGGTGTGATGAAAGCTGTTTTTATCTCATCGGGTCCATACAGTCGGATCTGATGGTTGATGACCCACAAGTATAGGGGATCTATCATAGTCCTTTTGATAAGTAAGAGTGTCGAACCCAACAAGGAGCAGAAGGAAATAATAAGCAGTTTCCAGCAAGGTATTCTCTGCAAGTACTGAAATAAGTGGTAACAGATAGTTTTGTGATAGGATAATTTATTACAAGCAACAAGTAACAAAAGTAAATAAAGTGCAGCAAGGTGGCCCAATCCTTTTTGTAGCAAAGGACAAGCCTGGACAAACTCTTATATAGAGAAAAGCGCTCCCGAGGACACATGGGAATATCGTCAAGCTAGTTTTCATCACGTTCGTATGATTCGCGTTCGGTACTTTGATAATTTGGTATGTGGGTGGACCGGTGCTTGGGTACTGTCCTTACTTGGACAAGCATCCCACTTATGATTAACCTCTATTGCAAGCATCCGCAACTACAACAAAAGTATTAAGGTAAACCTAACCGTAGCATGAAACATATGGATCCAAATCAGCCCCTTACGAAGCAACGCATAAACTAGGGTTTAAGCTTCTGTCACTCTAGCAACCCATCATCTACTTATTACTTCCCAATGCCTTCCTCTAGGCCCAAATCATGGTGAAGTGTTATGTAGTCGACGTTCACATAACACCACTAGAGGAGAGACAACATACATCTCATCAAAATATCGAATGAATACCAAATTCACATGACTACTAATAGCAACACTTCTCCCATGTCCTCAAGAACAAACGTAACTACTCACAAAGCATATTCATGTTCATAATCAAAGGGGTATTAATATGCATATAGGATCTGAACATATGATCTTCCACCAAATAAACCAACTAGCATCAACTACAAGGAGTAATTAACACTACTAGCAACCTACTAGCACCAATCCCGGACTTGAAGACAAGAATTGGATACAAGAGATGAACTAGGGTTTTGAGAGGAGATGGTGCTGATGAAGAGGTTGATGGAGATTGCCCTCTCCCGATGAGAGGAGCGTTGGTGATGACGATGGCAATGATTTCCCCCTCCCAGAGGGAAGTTTCCCCGGCAGAACAGCTCTGCCGGAGCCCTAGATTGGTTCCGCCAAAGTTCCGCCTCGTGGCGGCGGAGTTTCATTCAAGGAGATGGCTTTTGATTTTTTCCTCATCGAAAGACTTCATATAGCAGAAGATGGACATCGGAGGGCCACCTGGGGGCCCACGAGGTAGGGGGCGTACCCAAGGGGTAGGGCGCACCCCCCACCCTCGTGGGCAGGGTGTGGCCCCCCTGGTGAACTTCTTGCGCTCAGTATTTTTTATATATTCTGAAAACGTCTTCCGTGAAGTTTCAGGACTTTTGGAGCTATGAAGAATAGGTCTCTAATATTTGCTCCTTTTCCAGCCCAGAATCCCAGCTGCCGGCATTCTCCCTCTTTATGTAAACCTTGTAAAATAAGAGAGAATAGGCATAAGTATTGTGACATAATGTGTAATAACAACCCATAATGCAATAAATATCGATATAAAAGCATGATGCAAAATGGACGTATCAACTCCCCCAAGCTTAGACATCGCTTGTCCTCAAGCGAAAGCCGAAATCGAAAAATATGTCCACATGTTTAGAGATAGATGTGTCGATAAAAATAAAATACGGACATGAGGGCATCATGATCATTCTTAGAACAACAACTTATATAATTCTTGCCATATGATTTCTTATGCTACAGTAATAATTCAATCACAATTTCAAGTATGAATCGTAAACTTCATTGAAAACTAACAAACTATAATCTCAGTCATTGGAGCAATTGCAATTTATCATAACATAGGAAAGAGTCAATGTATAAGAGCTTTTCAGCAAGTCCACATGCTCAACTATCATATAGTCTTTCACAATTGCTGACACTCACGCAATACTTATGGGTATGGAGTTTTAATCGGACACAGAGAAAGATAGGGGCTTATAGTTTTGCCTCCCAACGTTTTACCTCAAGGTTAATGTCAACAATAATAGCTCATGAAAACTCACACCCAATTAGCCATATATACCAGGATCTTTCCAACATATTGTGCTTGCCAAAGGATAAAATGTAAAAAGGAAGGGTGAAGATCACCATGACTCTTATGCAAGGTAGGAGATAAAAGTAAAAGATAGGCCCATCGCAGAGGGAAGCAGAGGTTGTCATGCACTTTTATGGTTGGATGCACAAAATCTTAATGCGAAAGAACATCACTTTATATTGTCACTTGTGATATGGACCTTTATTATGCAGTCTGTCGCTTTTATTTCTTCCGTATCACACGATTGTATAAAGCTTATTTTCTCCCACACTAATAAGTCATACATATTTAGAGAGCAATTTTTATTGCTTGCACCGATGACAACTTACTTGGAGGATCTTACTCAATCCATAGGTAGGTATGGTGGACTCTCATGGCAAAACTGGTTTAAGGGTATTTGGAAGCACAAGTAGTATCTCTACTTGGTGCGATGAATTTGGCTAGCATGAGGGGGAAAGGCAAGCTCAACCATGTTGGATGATCCATGACAATATAATTTATCTCAGATGTAAGAAAACATAACCCATTATGTTGTCTTCCTTGTCCAACGTCAACTCTTTAGCATGTCATATTTTAATGAGTGCTCACAATCATAAAAGATGTCCAAGATAGTATATTTATATGTGAAGACCTCTCTTTCTTTATTACTTCCTATTAATTGCAACGATGACCAAAACTATGTTTGTCAACTGTCAACAACTTTTATTCATCATACTCTTTCTATGTGAGCTCATTACTCTCCATAAGATCCATATGATCTGTTTGTTTCCTTTTTTATTCTTTTTCTTTTCTATTATTCACTTAGGATCATGGCAAAATAATCAAGCCCTTGACTCAACACTAATCTTTATTATATAGCTCACGGACTCGATTACATAGAGGAATTATAAAGCAAAACTCATAACTAGATCATACTAAGAACTTTTATTGTACTAGATCAAGATATTACCAAAAGGATCGAACTAAGAAAAATGGTAAAGATAAAAGTGATGGTGATATGATACCGGGGAACTCCCCCAAGCTTGGCAGTTGCCAAGGGGAGTGCCCATACTTGATACTTAATTCTTCTTTGTTGGTGAAGAAGGTGATGGTTTTGTTGATGGCGTAGGCTTCTTCCTTAATTTGCGCTTGAGGACAGAATTTTGGTCCCTTAGGTCCTCGATCTCCTGTTCCAGGCTCAGTATCTTTTTTCATAGTTCCTGCTTGTTTTCCTGCAAGAGGCGAAAAAGGATAAACTCGATCTTAGGTTTCTTTACTCTACCCGGGAGGCCTGACTTTTTGAACTCCACATGCATGTCCCCAGGTTGAGGTAGTGGGACTTCATCTTCATCTGAGCTCGTCTCCTCCTTTCCCTTGGGTTCATATTCCTCTTCTTCTTCCGTAGTCGAACCACAATGCTCCACATCCCCATAGACCTTAGGATCTGCAAGGTAATCAGCCACATAGCTTTCTCCTTCCGAATCCTGGGACGACATGTTGCTCTATCTGCAGCAGGACAACTCAAAATAAAGACAAGAGATATTTGCGTGATACGGGAGTCAAAACCCCCGGGGGATTATATAATGAATTTTTATCGACCAAAATACGTGTCGTGTACGAAAACGGAGTCCGGAGAGCGCACGAGGTGCCCACGAGGTAGGGGGCGCGCCCAGGGGAGTAGGGCGCGCCCTCCACCCTCGTGGAGCCCTCGTGTCCTTCCCGTACTGCTTCTTATTTTTCTATTTTTCTAAATATTCCAAAACGGAGAAATATTGCCTTAAAAACTGTTTTGGAGTTGGTTTACTTACCGTACCACATACCTATTCCTTTTCGGAGTCTGAAATGTTCCAGAAAGTGTCCCTTATGTATTCCTCCAGGGTTACGGTTTCAATAACATTGGTTTCAACATTTATGGGATTACCAGAGATATAATGTTTGATTATTTGACCGTTCACCACCTTCGGATTTGTGCCTTCGAAGTTATTGATTTTTATGGCACCAGAACGATAGACCTCCTCGATAACATAAGGACCTTCCCATTTAGAGAGAAGTTTTCCTGCAAAAAATCTTAAACGAGAGTTGTATAGCAATACATAATCACCTACATTAAACTCACGCTTTTGTATCCTTTTATCATGCCATCTTTTAACTTTTTCTTTAAACAACTTGGCATTTTCATAGGCTTGGGTTCTCCATTCATCGAGTGAGATAATATCAAATAACCTCTTCTCACCAGCAAGTTTAAAATCATAATTGAGCTCTTTAATAGCCCAATATGCCTTGTGTTCTAGTTCGAGAGGTAAGTGACATGCTTTTCCATAAACCATTTTATACGGAGACATACCCATAGGATTTTTATATGCAGTTCTATAGGCCCATAATGCAAAATTAATTTGAGCTCTCTATTACTCAATTCTACTTGACCACTAGATTGAGGGTGATAAGGGGATGCGATTCGATGATTAACATCATACTTAGCAAGCATTTTATGGAAAGCACCATGAATAAAATGTGAACCACCATCAGTCATTAAATATCTAGGGACTCCAAATCTTGGAAAAATAACTTCTTTAAGCATTTTAATAGAAGTGTTATGATCAACACTACTAGTTGGAATAGCTTCTGCCCACTTAGTAACGTAATCAACAACAACTAAAATATGTGTATATCCATTAGAGGCAGGAAAAGGTCCCATATAGTCAAAGCCCCAAACATCAAATGGTTCAATAATGAGTGAATAGTTCATAGGCATTTCTTGGCGTATACTAATATTACCAATTCTTTGACATTCATCACAAGATAAGACAAACTTACGGGCATCCTTGAAGAGAGTAGGCGAATAAAAACCAAATTGCAATACCTTATGTGCAGTTCTATCTCCAGCATGGTGTCCTCCATAAGCTTGGGAGTGACACTTGCGTAGGATCTGTTCTTGTTCATGCTCAGGTACACAACGTCTAATAACACCATCTACTCCTTCTTTATAAAGATGTGGGTCATCCCAAAAGTAATGCCTCAAATCATAGAAGATCTATTTCTTTTGCTGGTATGTGAAACTAGGTGGTATGAATTTGGCAACAATGTAATTAGCATAATCAGCATACCATGGAGCAGTATGAGAAGCATTTATGACATTTAATTGCTCATCAGGAAAGCTATCATCAATAGGTAGTGGGTCATCAAGCACATTTTCTAACCTAGACAAGTTGTCTGCAACGGGGTTCTCAGCTCCCTTTCTATCAACAATATGTAAGTCAAATTCTTGTAGCAAGAGAACCCATCTAATAAGTCTAGGTTTAGCATCTTTCTTTTCCATAAGATATTTAATAGCAGCATGATCAGTGTGAATAGTTACTTTAGAATCAACAATATAAGGTCTGAACTTATCACAAGCAAATACAACTGCTAAGAATTCTTTTTCAGTAGTAGCATAATTTCTTTGAGCACTGTCTAGGGATTTACTAGCATATTGAATAACGTTTAATTTCTTATCAACTCTTTGCCCTAGAACAGCACCTACAACATAATCACTAGCATCACACATAATTTCAAAGGGTAAATTCCAATCAGGTGGCTGAACAATAGGTGCAGAGATCAATGCTTTCTTAAGTATTTCAAATGCTTCTACACAATCATCATCAAAGACAAATGGTATATCTTTTTGTAATAAATTAGTCAGAGGCCGAGAAATTTTTGAGAAGTCCTTAATGAGCCTCCTATAAAATCCGACGTGACCAAGGAAACTTCTTATACCTTTGACGTCCTTGGGACATGGCATCTTTTCAATAGCATCAACCTTGGCTTTATCAACTTTAATACCTCTTTCAGAAACTTTATGCCCCAAGACAATACCTTCATTAACCATAAAGTGGCACTTTTCCCAATTCAAGACAAGATTAGTTTCTTCACATCAATGCAATACTCGATCAAGGTTGCTCAAGCAATCATCAAAAGAAGATCCATAGACGGAGAAATCATCCATGAAAACCTCACAAATCTTTTCACAAAAGTCAGAGAATATAGCCATCATGCATCTTTGAAAGGTAGTAGGTGCATTACATAAACCAAAAGGCATACGTCTATAAGCAAAATTACCAAAAGGGCAAGTAAAAGTAGTCTTTGATTGATCCTTGGCTGACACAGGTATTTGAGAGAAACCAGAATAACCATCTAGAAAGCAAAAATGTGTATGTTTGGATAATCTTTCTAGCATTTGATCGATAAAAGGTAAGGGGTAATGATCCTTTTTAGTGGCCTTATTTAATTTGTGGAAATCAATCACCATCCTATAACCTGTAATAATTCTTTGAGGAATCAATTCATCTTTATCATTAGGAATGACAGTAATACCTCCCTTCTTAGGGACACAATGGACAGGACTTGCCCACTGACTATCAGTAACGGGATAAATTATACCTGCCTCAAGGAGCTTTAGTATTTCCTTTCTTACCACTTCCTTCATTTTAGGATTCAGCCGTCGTTGATGATCACGAACTGGTTTAGCATCTTCTTCCAAATTTATTTTATGTTGACATAGAGTGGGACTAATGCCCTTAAGATCATCAAGAGTATACCCAATAGCAGCACGGTGCTTCTTCAGAGTTTTCAATAATCTCTCTTCTTCATGCTCTGAAAGGTTAGCACTAATAATAACAGGATATATCCTTTTCTCATCAAGATAAGCATATTTAAGAGTATCAGGCAACGGTTTAAGCTCAAACACGGGATCACCCTTGGGTGGAGGAGGATCCCCTAGGATTTCAACAGGCAAATTGTGTTTCAGAATAGGTTCCTGTTTAAAGAATACTTCATCTATTTCCCTTCTTTCATTCATAAACATATCATTTTCATGGTCTAGCAAATATTGTTCTAAAGGATCACTAGGAGGTACGGCAATAGAAGCAAGACCAATAATTTCATCCTTACTAGGTAATTCTTCTTCACGGTGTTGTCTACTAAATTTAGAGAAATTAAATTCGTGAGACATATCATCTAAACCGATAGTAACAACATCCTTTTTGCAATCTATCTTAGCATTAACAGTGTTTAAGAAGGGTCTACCAAATATAATGGGACAAAAGCTATCTTGTGGGGAACCAAGAACAAGAAAATCAACAGGATATTTAGTTTTCCCCCACAAGACTTCAACATCCCTAACAATTCCCATTGGTGAAATAGTATCTCTATTGGCAAGTTTAATTGTGACATCAATATCTTCTAACTCAATAGGTTCAATATCATGCATAATTTCCCTATATAGGCCAATAGGTATTGCACTAGCACTGGCACCCATATCACATAAACCATGATAACAATGATCTCCTATTTTAACAAAAATAACAGGCATGCCTACCACAAGTCTAGGTTTATCTTCAGCACAAGGTTTAGCAATTCTAGCAGTTTCATCATAGAAATAAATAACATGTCCATCAATATTATCAGCCAAGAGATCTTTAACAATAACAATATCAGGTTCAATTTTAATTTTGCTCAGAAGGTGTATAAGTTTTAATATTGCTTTTACGAACCACCGTTGAAGCTTTAGCATGATCCTTTATCCTGATAGGGAAAGGTGGTTTCTCAACATAAGAAGTAGGAACAATAGGATCATTATAAGTGATAGTCTTTTCTTCAACTTTAATAGGTGCAGCTACTTTTAATTCTATGGGAGGATGATATTTAAACCACTTCTCCTTGGGGAGATTAACATAAGTAGCAAAAGATTCACAGAAAGAAGCTACTATCTCAGAGTCAAGTCCATATTTAGTGCTAAATTTACGGAAAACATCGGTATCCATAAAAGATTTAACACAATCAAACCTAGGTGTCATATCTGACTCCTTACCTTTGTCGAGGTCCCAATCTTCAGAGTTGCATTTAATTCTTTCCAATAAATCCCATTTGAATTCAATAGTCTTCATCATAAAAGAGCCAACACAAGAAGTATCAAGCATGGTGCGATTGCTATCAGAAAGCCGAGCATAATTTTTTTGAATAATCATTTCTCTCGAGAGCTCATGATTGGGGCATGAATATAACATTGATTTAAGCCTCCCCCAAGCTTGAGCGATGCTTTCTCCTTCGCGAGGCCAAAAATTATATATATAATTGCGATCACGATGAACAAGATGCATAGGATAAAACTTCTGATGAAATTCCAATTTAAATCGTTTGTAGTTCCATGACCCCATATCATCACATAGCCTATACCATGTCGATGCATCTCCCTTCAAAGATAAAGGGAATGCCTTCTTCTTAACAACATCTCCGAGTACACCTGCAAGCTTAAATAATCCACAAACTTCATCCACATATATTAGATGCTCATCAGGATGCTTTGTTCCATCTCCTACAAAAGGATTAGCTAGCAGTTTTTCTATCATACCCGAAGGAATTTCAAAGAAGACATTTTCATTTTCATTTGGTTTAGTAGGTTGAGGAGCAACTCTTTGCTCTACTGGTCGGCGTGAAGATACCCCGAACAAGCCCCTCAGAGGATTACTTTCCATAGTAACAAGTGATAGTAAATTTCAGCACACTATATAAATTTTTCCATACCAAAGGCGCTTCACAACCCGGCAACGACGCCAGAAAAGAGTCTTGATGACCCACAAGTATAGGGGATCTATCGTAGTCCTTTTGATAAGTAAGAGTGTCGAACCCAACGAGGAGCAGAAGGAAATGATAAGCGGTTTCCAGCAAGGTATTCTCTGCAAGTACTGAAATAAGTGGTAACAAATAGTTTTGTGATAGGATAATTTGTAATGAGCAACAAGTAACAAAAGTAAATAAAGTGCAGCAAGGTGGCCCAATCCTTTTTGTAGCAAAGGACAAGCCTGGACAAACTCTTATACAGAGAAAAGCGCTCCCGAGGACACATGGGAATATCGTCAAGCTAGTTTTCATCACGTTCGTATGATTCGCGTTCGGTACTTTGATAATTTGGTATGTGGGTGGACCGGTGCTTCGGTACTGTCCTTACTTGGACAAGCATCGCACTTATGATTAACCCCTATTGCAAGCATCTGCAACTACAACAAAAGTATGAAGGTAAACCTAACCATAGCATGAAACATATGGATCCAAATCAGCCCCTTACGAAGCAACACATAAACTAGGGTTTAAGCTTTTGTCACTCTAGCAACCCATCATCTACTTATTACTTCCCAATGCCTTCCTCTAGGCCCAAATCATGGTGAAGTGTTAAGTAGTCGACGTTCACATAACACCACTAGAGGAGAGACAACATACATCTCATCAAAAATATCAAACAAATACCAAATTCACATGACTACTAATAGCAAGACTTCTCCCATGTCCTCGGGAACAAACGTAACTACTCACAAAGCATATTCATGTTCATAATCAGAGGGGTATTAATATGCATATAGGATCTGAACATATGATCTTCCACCAAATAAACCAACTAGCATCAACTACAAGGAGTAATTAACACTACTAGCAACCTACTAGCACCAATCCCGGACTTGAAGACAAGAATTGGATACAAGAGATGAACTAGGGTTTTGAGAGGAGATGGTGCTGATGAATATATTGATGGAGATTGCCCTCTCCCGATGAGAGGAGCGTTGGTGATGACGATGGCGATGATTTCCCCCTCCCGGAGGGAAGTTTCCCCGGCAGAACAGCTCTGCCGGAGCCCTAGATTGGTTCCGCCAAGGTTCCGCCTCGTGGCGGCAGAGTTTCGCTCGAGGAGATGGCTTCTGATTTTTTTTCCTCATCGAAAGACTTCATATAGCAGAAGATGGACATCGGAGGGCCACCAGGGGGCCCATGAGGTAGGGGGCGTGCCCAGGGGGTAGGGCGCGCCCCCACCCTCGTGGGCAGGGTGTGCCCCCTGGTGAACTTCTTGCGCTCAGTATTTTTTATATATTCTGAAAACGTCTTCCGTGAAGTTTTAGGACTTTTGGAGCTATGCAGAATAGGTCTCTAATATTTGCTCCTTTTCCAGCCCAGAATCCCAGCTGCCGGCATTCTCCCTCTTTATGTAAACCTTGTAAAATAAGAGAGAATAGGCATAAGTATTGTGACATAATGTGTAATAACAACCCATAATGCAATAAATATCGATATAAAAGCATGATGCAAAATGGACATATCAATGGTACCCGGAATATGCGTCTAGAAAAGACAAACGCTCACACCCCGCAGTCGAGTCGACAATCTGGTCGATGCGGGGGGGGGGGGAGGAAAATGATCTTTTGGGCAAGCCCAATTGATATGCTTGAAGTCGATGCACATGTGAAGTGAGTCGTCCTTCTTGGGGACCATGACAACATTGGCGAGCCACTTGGAGTGGTAAATCTCTTGGATGAACTCAGCTGCCAGGAGCCGAGCTACTTCCTCACCAATTGCTTTTCTCTTCTGTGCGGCGGACCGTCGAAGATGTTCCTTGACTGGTTGTACTTTCGGGTCAACTCGCAAACGATGCTCAGCCAGTCCCCTGGGTACACCCGGCATGTCAAAAGGTTTCCATGCAAAGATGTCCCAGTTCTCACGGAGGAACTGGATGAGCGCTTCTTCCTATTTGCTGTCGAGTGATGTTGAGATATGAGTAGGAGCAGCATTAGGATCGGTCGGATGAATATGAATTGGCTTGGTTTCACTGGACGACTGAAATGCAGAATCTGTGGCAGGCTTCTTGGAGCGCAGCAAATCACTCGGATCTGCATTTTTCTGGTATTCTTGCATTTCGACTGTTCCCATTTGTGCATCGGCGATTTTTGAGCCCTTCTGGAAGCACTCTTCTGCCTTCTGCCGATTGCCAGTGATAGTGATCACTCCTCTGGGACCAGGAATTTTCAATTTGAGGTACACGTAACATGGTCGAGCCATGAAACGTAAATAGGCAGGCCTACCCAGAATAGAATGATAAGCACTCTGGAAATCCACTACTTCAAATTTCAACTTTTCCTTGTGGTAATTCTTGGAATCACCAAAAACCACATCAAGGGCGATCTGGACGAGTGATTCAGCCTTCTTGCCAGGTATAACGCCATGGAAACTCATATTACTTTCGCTGAGCTTGGACATTGGAATCCCCATTCCCTTCAAGGTTTTAGCATAAAGGATATTCAGGTCGCTACCACCATCCATCAGCACTTTAGTCAGTCGAGTGCCTTCAACAACTGGGTCGACCACCAACGCTTGCCTCCCAAGGGTGGCTATACGTGCTAGATGGTCAGACTGGTAGAACGTGATGGCAGTCTGGGACCACTTCAAATAACTTGGTGTTGCCGGAGCAACCATGTTCACTTCTCTGTTGATAACTTTCAATCGACTTTTGCTCTCAACATCAGCAAAAATCATCAGAGTGGAGTTGACATTGGGAAAACCATCATCATCCTCTTCCTTATCCTCACCCTTGTCCGACTCTTTTTCCTTCTCCTTGAGTTGTTTCTCTCGGAACTGCTGGATCAGGAGTCGACACTGCCGAGTGGTGTGCTTAGGATAAATCAGATTACCCTCTTCATCTTTCTTGGTGTGAATGTGGCATGGTAAATCCAACACATCATTTCCGTCTTGATCTTTCACTTTCTTGGGGTTCTAGGGCCCTTTGGGTTTCCCCTTGAACTTTCATTGAGCCACAACTAAAGCCTCACCAGGAGCAGCTGGCTCAACCTTACGCTTCTGTTTTCGATTGGAAGTACCTCCACCGTTGTCCTGGGCAACTGCTGTGTGCTTGCCACTCCGGAGTCGGTCTTCTTCTTCACCGTTAGCGTATTTGGTGGCAATCTCCATCATCCGAGTCAGGGACATATCTCCTGTCCGACCAAATTTCAGATTCAACTCTCGATACTTAATGCCTTCTTTAAGGCACAAACTACTTGGTGATCTGACACATTCTCCACTATATGGTGTAACGTGATCCATCTCTGGATATAGTCTCTCAGGGTTTCATTCAGTTTTTGCACACAGTGCTGCAATTCTATCAACCCTGCTAGTCGCTTGCAAGTACCTTCAAAAGTCCTAACAAACACTCAGGCGAGTTCCTCCCAACTGAATATATTGCCCGGTGCTAACTGGTTCAACCATTCTCTAGCCGAGCCTTCCAACATCAGAGGAAGGTGCTTCATGGCGACTTCATCATTGCCACCACCAATTTGCACAGCCATTCGGTAGTCCTCAAGCCAAGTGTCAGGCTTAGACTCACCCGTAAACTTGCTGACTCCAGTCGCCAGCATGAAATTGGGAGGAATCATTGCGGCCCTGATGGCTCTGCTGAAACACTCGGGACCTGAAACGTGCACTCTGCCGCTAGTCGGATAATCTCTGTCATGGCCTTCTCTGTGTGCTATGTTCCTGTCAACCAGACCTTGAACGAGAATAGATCTCGCATCAAAGCCTGGCTCCCTTGGGTCGACTGGTATTCTTCGCTCGCCACTGTGAGGGCGTCTGTCATCATGCCGCTGAGGCACATACGACCCACTCCTCGGAGGAGGCGTGGGCACTCGACGACGGTCATCGTGGCCGAGGCGGTGATCATCTTGCTCGTGGTTTCTGTACTGATCTTGCCTGTGCCCACGTCCTTCATGCCGCGGGGTGATCTTGGGCTCTGGGCCGACTGAACTGTATCTGCCATCACAGACCTGCTATGAATCATATTCCGCGACTGCGACACTGTTGTGTTCTGCTCTCCGGCTGCTGGGAGCAAGGCCCGGATCTGCATCAAACCTCTGCCAGCTTCTGACTTGGAAGGCTGAATTGACTCTGCTATTCGGGCTGCAGCTGTGAGATTTTGAATCGGAGTGTGGTATACCTGAGTTTGAGGCAGAAAAAGCTGCCGTCGACTGTTCTCCAGTCGAGTGCGCTCAGCCAAGTTGGCCAGGCGCGCTTCCTCCAAGGCCTGGGCCTCTGGGTTTTCCCCAATGATAGGAGTGTGAAGTGCATCCATATTGCGGCGGCGAAGCTCTTCCCTCCGCTGCGAAGAAAGGGGCTTGGGGCGGTACTCCTCGTGAGCGTGCGACAGATCACCGTCGCCATCACCACCGTCGTCGTGAGGGAAGCCAGGAGGACTACGTGGTCAGTTGACCATCAAGACTTCCGCCGCGGGATCGCTGCTGTCACACTCGGATGCGATCTCGACGGAGCCAGTCGAACAGGCCGTAGAGGGTTTCGTCGGGCTCGATTGCCGTGACTTGTGAGGTGGCCGATTGGCGGGCCACCGCGTGTCTCACCCATCGCTGGAGCCGTGACCGACCGGAACGCTTGCGCCGGCGAACAATGGGGGACCAGGACACCATAGGAGCCGACCGATACTGGGTCGACGGCTGCCGGAGAAGGACACCGCGGACGCACGTGCGAAAGTGTGTCGCCCCACGAACAAGGAGCCCTTCGACGTCGAGTGGAGCTTCCTGAAGCCAGGCGAAGTCGTCAGCAACGAAAACGAGCGCACCGAGACGGATCTCGTGGCCCTCAACCAGTCCACCGGCGGAAACCATGATGATGAGAATCGGAAAAAATCGCAACTCCACCAAAAAGTCGCTAAGACACCTGCCCCAAGGTGGGTGCCAACTGTCGTGGATCTAAGACTGACAGTAGAATGGGGGGTAGGTATGAGGAGGCAAGATCCTAGCTATGGTGAAGTTGTACACACGAGTTTTACGAGTTCAGTCCCTTCGCGGAGGAAGTAATAGCCCTACGTCTCGGTGCCCGGAGGGGGTCGACTGGATTATGTATGTGTGTGTTTACAGGGGGTGCGAACCCTTGTGCCAGTGGAGGGGGTGGCTTATATAGAGTGTGCCCAGACCCCATCCAGTCCACGTTACAAAGGGTTTAAGGTACATCAAGAGGGGGCGTTACTGGTAACGCTAGCAATAAAGTGACATAAAGGCCTATTAAGTCTATGAAGTAAACGTCTGACCGTTGTCGTGCAGAGTGACTTTAGATCTTCTATCCGTCGAGTGATAGTTGTCGTGGTCGAGTGACTTTGAGTCTTCTGAGTGGAATGCTTCGTAGTCAAGTGGATGATGCTATCCCTCGAATGCTTCTGGTTTTAGGATGATGTCCTAGGGGAGGGTGTCTAGGTCATGCCTATGACCCTACCCTAGGAACATAGCTTCATCAGGGCCAACGAGGGTGGAGGGCGCGCCCCCTGCCTCGTGGCCTCCTCGATTGTTTCTTGACGCCCACTCCAAGTCTCCTGGATCACGTTTGTTCCAAAAATAATGCTCACGAAGGTTTCATTCCATTTGGACTCTGTTCGATATTCCTTTTCTGTGAAACACTAAAATAGGCAAAAAACAGCAATTTGGGCTAGGCCTCCGGTTAATAGGTTAGTCCCAAAAATAATATAAAAGTGTAAAATAAAGCTCGTTATCATCCAAAACAGATAATATAATAGCATGGAACAATTAAAAATTATAGATACGTTGGAGATGTATCAAGCATCCCCAAGCTTAATTCCCGCTCGTCCTCGAGTAGGTAAATGATAAAAACAGAATTTTTGATGCGGAATGCTTCCCAACCTATTTCTCAATGTAATTTTGCTTTATTGTGGCATGAATGTTCAGATCCGAAAGATTCAAGATAAAAGTTTAATATTGACATAGAAATAATAATACTTCAAGCATACTAACTAAGCAATCATGTCTTCTCAAAATAACATGGCCAAAGAAAGTTATCCCTACAAAATCATATAGTCTGGCTATGCTCTATCTTCATCACACAAAATATTAAATCATGCACAACCCCGATGACAAGCCAAGTAATTGTTTCATACTTTTGATGTTCTCAAACTTTTTCAATTTTCATGCAATACATGAGCGTGAGCCATGGATATAGCACTATGGTGGAATAGAATGGTGGTTGTGGAGAAGACAAAAAGGAGAAGATAGTCTCACATCAACTGGGAGTATCAATGGTCTATGGAGATGCCCATTAATATATATCAATGTGAGTGAGTAGGGATTGCCATGCAACAGATGCACTAGAGCTATAAGTGTATGAAAGCTCAACAAAAGAAACTAAGTGGGTGTGCATCCAACTTGCTTGCTCACGAAGACCTAGGGAAATTTGAGGGAGCCCATCATTAGAATATACAAGCCAAGTTCTATAATGTAAAATTCCCACTAGTTTATGAAAGTGACAACATAGGAGACTCTCTATCATGAAGATCATGGTGCTACTTTGAAGCACAAGTGTGGAACAAGGATAGTAACATTGTCCCTTCTCTCTTTTTCTCTCATTTTTTTCTTTTTTCTTTTTTATTTGGGCCTTTTTTTATTTTGGCCTCTTTTCTCTCTTTTTTCGTTCGTAGTCTCATCCCGACTTGTGGGGGAATCATAGTCTCCATCATCCTTTCCTCACTGGGATAATGCTCTAATAATGATGATCATCACACTTCTTTTTACTTACAACTCAATACTTAGAACAAAATATGACTCTATGTGAATGCCTCCGACGGTGTACCAAGATATGCAATGAATCAAGAGTGACATGTATGAAAAAAATATGAATGGAGGCTTTGCCACAAATACGATGTCAACTACATGATCACGCAAAGCAATATGACAATGATGAAGCGTGTCATAACAAGCGGAACGGTGGAAAGTTGCATGGCAATATATCTCGAAATGGCTATGGAAATGCCATAATAGGTAGGTATGGTGGCTGTTTTGAGGAAGGTATATGGTGGGTTTATGGTACCGGCGAAAGTTGTGTGGTACTAGAGAGGCTAGCAATGGTGGAAGGGTGAGGGTGCGTATAATCCATGGACTCAACATTAGTCATAAAGAACTCACATACTTATTGCAAAAATCTATTAGTTATCAAAACAAAGTACTACGCGCATGCTCCTAGGGGATAGATTGGTAGGAAAAAACCATAGCTCGTCCCCGACCGCCACTCATAAGGAAGGCAATCAATAAATAAATCATGCTCCGACTTCATCACATAACGGTTCACCATAGGTGCATGCTACGAGAATCACAAACTTCAACACAAGTATTTCTCAAATTCACAACTACTCAACTAGCATGACTCTAATATCACCATCTCCATATCTCAAAACAATTATCAAGTATCAAACTTCTCATAGTATTCAATGCACTTATATGAAAGTTTTTATTATTTCTAAAAGCAAATTACCATGTTGTTCTAAAGGATTCTCAAAATAATATAAGTGAAGCATGAGAGATCAATAATTTCTACAGAATGGAACCACCACCGTGCTCTAAAAGATATAAGTGAAGCACTAGAGCAAAAACTATATAGCTCAAAAGATATAAGTGAAGCACATAGAGTATTCTAATAAATTCCGATTTTTGTTTGTCTCTCTCAAAAGGTGTACACAGCAAGGATGATTGTGGTAAACTAAAAAGCAAAGACTCAAATCATACAAGATGCTCGAAGCAAAACACATATCATGTGGCGAATAAAAATATAGCTCCAAGTAAACTTACCGATGAACGAAGACAAAAGAGGGGATGCCTTTCGGGGTATTGCTACCTCTTGAGCACTGTGTTGGATTTCCTTGAAGAGGAAAGGATGATGAAGCAAAGTAGCGCAAGTATTTCCCTCAGTTTTCGAGAACCAAGGTATCAATCCAGTAGGAGGTCACTGATGTCTACTACACAACCTTCCTCTTGTAGACGTTGTTGGGCCTCCAAGTGTAGAGGTTTGTAGGATAGTAGCAAATTTCCCTGAAGTGGATGACCTAAGGTTTATCAATCCGTAGGAGGCGTAGGATGAAGATGGTCTCTCTCAAGCAACCCTGCAACCAAATAACAAAGAGTCTCTTGTGTCCCCAACACACCCAATACAATGGTAAATTGTATAGGTGCACTAGTTCGGCGAAGAGATGGTGATACAAGTGGTATATGGATAGTAGATAATGGTTTTTGTAATCTGAAATTATAAAAACAGCAAGGTAACTAATGATAAAAGTGAGCGTAAACGGTATTGCAATGCGTTGAAACAAGGCCTAGGGTTCATACTTTCGCTAGTGCAAGTTCCCTCAACAATACTAACATAATTGGATCACATAACTATCTTTCAACATGCAACAAAGAGTCACTCCAAAGTCACTAATAGCGGAGAACGAACGAAGAGATTATGGTAGGGTACGAAACCACCTGAAAGTTATTCTTTCCAACCAATCCGTTGGGCTATTCCTATAAGTGTCACAAATAGCCCTAGAGTTCATACTAGAATAACACCTTAAGACACAAATCAACCAAAACCCTAATGTCACCTAGATACTCCAATGTCACCTCAAGTATCCGTGGGTATGATTATACGATATGCATCACAATATCTCAGATTCATCTATTCAACCAACACATAGAACCTCAAAGAGTGCCCCAAAGTTTCTACCGGAGAATCGCGACGAAAACGTGTGCCAGCCCCTATGCATAGGTTCATGGGCGGAACCCGCAAGTTGATCACCAAAACATACATCAAGTGAATCACATGATATCCCATTGTCACCACAGATACACACGGCAAGACATACATCAAGTGTTCTCAAATCTTTAAAGACTCAATCCGATAGGATAACTTCAAAGGGGAAACTCAATCCATTACAAGAGAGTAGAGGGGGGAGAAAACATCATAGGATCCAAATATAATAGCAAAGCTCGCGATACATCAAGATCGTATCACCTCAAGAACATGAGAGAGAGAGAGAGATCAAACACATAGCTATTGGTACATACCCTCAGCCCCGAGGGAGAACTACTCCCTCCTCGTCATGGAGAGCACCGGGATGATGAAGATGGACACCGGGGAAGGATTGCCCCCTCCGGCAGGGTGCCGGAACGGGTCTAGATTGGCTTTCGGTGGCTACGGAGGCTTCTGGCGGCGGAACTCCCGATCTATTGTGCTCACGGGTGTTTTTAGGGTATATGGAGATATATAGGTGGAAGAAGTACGTCAGGGGGGCCACGAGGGGCTCACGAGGGTGGAGGGCGCGCCCCCTGCCTCGTGACCTCCTCGCAGATCCCCCGACATGCACTCCAAGTCTTCTGTGCTTCTTTCCTTCCAAAAATAAGTTCCGTGAAGTTTCAGGTCAATTGGACTCCGTTTGGTTTTCCTTTTCTTCGAAACCCTAAAACAGGGTAAAAACAGAAACTGGCACTGGGCTCTGGGTTAATAGGTTAGTCCCAAAAATGATATAAAAGTGTATAATAAAGCCCATAAACATTCAAAACAGTAAATAATATAGCATGGAGCAATCAAAAATTATAGATACGTTGGAGACGTATCAGCATCCCCAAGCTTAATTCCTGCTCGTCCTCGAGTAGGTAAATGATAAAAGAAAGAAATTTTGATGTGGAATGCTAGTTGGCATAATTTCAATGTAATTTTTCTTAATTGTGGTATGAATATTCAAATTTGAAAGATTCAAGACAAAAGTTCATATTGACATAAAAATTATAATACTTCAAGCATACTAACTAAGCAATCATGTCTTCTCAAAATAACATGGCCAAAGAAAGTTCATCCCTACAAAATCATATAGTTTAGTCATGTTTCATTTTCATCACACAAGAATGCTATCATCATGCACAACCCCGATGACAAGCCAAGCAATTTTTTCATACTTTAGTAATCTCAAACCTATAAACTTTCACGCAATATATGAGCGCGAGCCATGGACATAGCACTATGGGTGGAATAGAATATAATGAGGGGGGTTATGTGGAGAAGACAAAAAGGAGAAAGTCTCACATCAACGAGGCTAATCAATGGGCTATGGAGATGCCCACCGATTGATGTTAATGCAAGGAGTAGGGATTGCCATGCAACGGATGCACTAGAGCTATAAATGTATGAAAGCTCAACAAAAGAAACTAGTGGGTGTGCATCCAACTTGCTTGCTCACGAAGACCTAGGGCACTTGAGGAGGCCCATTGTTGGAATATACAAGCCAAGTTCTATAATGAAAAATTCCCACTAGTATATGAAAGTGATAACATGAGAGACTCTCTACTATGAAGATCATGGTGCTACCTTGAAGCACAAGTGTGGTAAAAGGATAGTAACATTGTCCCTTCTCTCTTTTTCTCTCATTTTTTTGGGCCTTCTCTTTTTTTATGGCCTTTCTCTTTTTTTGGGTCTTCTCTTTTTTATGGCCTTTATCTTTTTATTTATTTATTTATTTATTCCTCACTTGGGACAAATGCTCTAATAATGATGATCATCACACTTCTATTTATTTACAACTCAATGATTACAACTCGATACTAGAACAAAGATGACTCTATGTGAATGCCTCCGGTGGTGTACCGGGATATGCAATGAACCAAGAGTGACATGTATGAAAGAATTATGAATGGTGGCTTTGCCACAAATACTATGTCAACTACATGATCATGCTAAGCAATATGACAATGATGAATGTGTCATGATGAACGGAATGATGGAAAGTTGCATGGCAATATATCTCGGAATGGCTATCGAAATGCCATAATAGGTAGGTATGGTGGCTGTTTTGAGGAAGATATAAGGAGGTTTATGTGTGAAAGAGCGTATCATATCACGGGGTTTGGATGCACCGGCGAAGTTTGCGCCAACTCTCAATGTGAGAAAGGGCAATGCACAGTACCGAAGAGGCTAGCAAGGATGGAAGGGTGAGAGTGCGTATAATCCATGGACTCAACATTAGTCATAAAGAACTCACATACTTATTGCAAAAATCTACAAGTCATCAAAAACCTCGGCACTACGTGCATGCTCCTAGGGGGATAGATTGGTAGGAAAAGACCATCGCTCGTCCTCGACCGCCACTCATAAGGAGGACAATCAAATAACACCTCATGTTTCAAATTTGTTACACAACGTTTACCATACGTGCATGCTACAGGACTTGCAAACTTCAACACAAGTATTTCTCAATTTCACAACTACTCAACTAGCCTGACTTTGATATTATTACCTCCATATCTCAAAACAATCATCGAGCATCAAACTTCTCTTAGTATTCAACACACTCATAAGAAAGCTTTATTATTCTTGAATACCTAGCATATTAGGATTTTAAGAAAATTAACATGTTATTAAGACTCTCAAAATAATCTAAGTGAAGCATGAGAGTTCATCTATTTCTTCAAAATAAAACTACCACCATGCTCTAAAAGATATAAGTGAAGCACTAGAGCAAATGACAAACTACTCCGAAAGATATAAGTGAAGAGCAATGAGTAGTTGAATAGTTATGCAACTATGTGAAGACTCTCTAACATTTAAGAATTTTAGATCTTGGTATTTTATTCAAACAGCAAGCAAAGCAAAATAAAATGACATTCTAAGAATGGCAAACATCATGTGAAGAAGCAAAAACTTAGGATCAACCGAAACTAACCGATAGTTGTTGAAGAAGAAAGGTGGGATACCAACCGGGGCATCCTCAAGCTTAGATGCTTGAGACTTCTCGAAATATTATCTTGGGGTGCCTTGGGCATCCCAAATCTTGAGATTTTGTGTCTCCTTAATTCCTCTCATATCATGGTCTCCCTAAATCTCAAAAGCTTCATCCACACAAAACTCAACAAGGACTCGTGAGATAAGTTAGTATAAACCATTGCCAAAACCTTATCATACTCTATTGTAGCAAATCACTAAAATTATTATTCAACATTGCATACTAAATGCCTATGAATATTTAATAGTCCTATCCTCAAATAGAATCATTAAAGAAGCAAACATATGCAAACAATGCAAACATAACAGCAATCTGCCTAAACAGGATAGTCTGTAAAGAATGCTGCAACATCAATACTTCCCTAGATCCAAAAATTATGAAAGAAAATTCCCACTGTATTAAATTTATCAGATCTTAATATGCAAAAGGTTTCAACATTTTATCACATTCTGACTTTTCTAGGGAATTATTGCAACAGCGGTAAACTTTCTGTTTTCAAACAGCAACATGTGGACTTCTAAAATAGGCATAGTAAAGGCTATCAATGCCACTTTTATTGAAATAAAAGATGCAAAACATTGTTATAAATAACAGCAAGAAAATCTTAACAAAATAAATTGACGCTCCAAGCAAAACACATATCATGTGGTAAATAAAAATATAGCTCCAAGTAAAGTTACCGATGAACGAAGACGAAAGAGGGGATGCCTTCCGGGGCATCCCAAAGCTTAGGCTCTTGGCTATCCTTGAATATTACCTTGGGTTGCCTTGGGCATCCCCAAGATTAGGCTCTTTCCAATCCTTATTCCATAGTCCATCGAATCCTTACCCAAAACTTGAAAACTTCACAACACAAAACTTAAAGTAGAAAATCTCGTGAGCTCCATTAGCGAAAGAAAACAAAAGACCACTTCAAGGTACTGTAATGAACTCATTATTTATTTATATTGGTGTTAAACCTACTGTATTCCAACTTCTCTATGGTTCATACCCTCCGATACTACTCATAGATTCATCAAAATAAGTAAACAACACATGAAAAACAGAATCTGTCAAAAATACAACAGTCTGTAGTAATCTGGATCAAACGTATACTTATGGAACTCATAAAATTCTCAAATAAATTTCTGGACCTGAGGAATTTATCTATTAATCATCTTCAAAAAGAATTAACTAAATATTACTCTCCAAATAAAAATGGCAGCAATTCTCGTGAGCGCTAAAGTTTCTGTTTTTTACAGCATGATCAACAAGACTTTCCCCGAGTCTTCCCAAAGGTTATACTTGGCACAAACACTAATTAAAACAATAAAACCACATCTAAACAGAGGCTAGATGAATTATTTATTACTAAACAGGAGCAAAAAGCAAGGAACAAAAATAAAATTGGCTTGCCTCCCAACAAGCGCTATCGTTTAACGCCCCTAGCTAGGCATGATGATTTCAATGATGCTCACATAAAGGATAAGAATTGAAACATAAAGAGAGCATCATGAAGAATATGACTAGCACATTTAAGTCTAACCCACTTCCTATGAATAGGGATTTTGTGAGCAAACAACTTATGGGAACAAGAATCAACTTGCATAGGAAGGTAAAACAAGCATAACTTCAAAACTTTAAGCACATAAAGAGGAAACTTGATATTATTGCAATTCCTACAAGCATATATTCCTCCCTCATAATAATTTTCAGTAGCATCATGAATGAATTCAACAATATAACCAGCACCTAAAGCATTCTTTTCATGATCTACAAGCATAGAAAATTTACTACTCTCCACATAAGCAAAATTCTTCTCATGAATAGTAATGGGAGCAAACTCAACAAAGTAACTATCATGGGATTGAAAATTGAAATCAAGATGACAAGTTTCATTGTTATCATTATTCTTTAAAGCATACGTGTCATCACAATAGTCATCATAGATAGGAGGCATGCTTTCATCATAATAAATTTGCTCATCAAAGCTTGGGGGACAAAAAATATCATCTTCATCAAACATAGCTTCCCCAAAGCTTGTGGCTTTGCATATCATTAGCATCATGGATATTCAAGGAATTCATGCTAAAAACATTGCAATCATGCTCATCATTCAAATATTTAGTGCCAAACATTTTATATATTTCTTCTTCTAGCACTTGAGCACAATTATCCTTTCCATCATACTCACGACAGATATTAAAAAGATGAAGCGTATGAGGCAAACTTAATTCCATTTTTTTGTAATTTTCTTTTATAAACTAAACTAGTGATAAAACAAGAAACTAAAAGACTCGATTGCAAGATCTAAATATATACCTTCAAGCACTCACCTCCCCGGCAACGGCACCAGAAAAGAGCTTGATGTCTACTACACAACCTTCTTCTTGTAGACGTTGTTGGGCCTCCAAGTGCAGAGGTTTGTAGGACAGTAGCAAATTTCTCTCAAGTGGATGACCTAAGGTTTATCAATCCGTAGGAGGCGTAGGATGAAGATGGTCTCTCTCAAGCAACCCTGCAACCAAATAACAAAGAGTCTCTTGTGTCCCTAACACACCCAATACAATGGTAAATTGTATAGGTGCACTAGTTCGGCGAAGAGATGGTGATACAAGTGGTATATGGATAGTAGATAATAGTTTTTGTAATCTGAAATTATAAAAACAGCAAGGTAACTAATGATAAAAGTGAGCGTAAACGGTATTGCAATGCGTTGAAACAAGGCCTAGGGTTCATATTTTCGCTAGTGCAAGTTCCCTCAACAATACTAACATAATTGGATCACATAACTATCCCTCAACATGCAACAAAGAGTCACTCCAAAGTCACTAATAGCGGAGAACAAACGAAGAGATTATTGTAGGGTACGAAACCACCTCAAAGTTATTCTTTCCAATCAATCCGTTGGGCTATTCCTATAAGTGTCACAAACAGCCCTAGAGTTTGTACTAGAATAACACCTTAAGACACAAATCAACCAAAACCCTAATGTCACCTAGATACTACAATGTCACCTCAAGTATCCGTGGGTATGATTATACGATATGCATCACACAATCTCAGATTCATCTATTCAACCAACACATAGAACCTCAAAGAGTGCCCCAAAGTTTCTACCGAAGAATCACGACGAAAACGTGTGCCAACCCCTATGCATAGGTTCATGGGCGGAACCCGCAAGTTGATCACCAAAACATACATCAAGTGAATTACGTGATATCCCATTGTCACCACAGATACGCACGGCAAGACATACATCAAGTGTTCTCAAATCTTTAAAGACTCAATCCGATAGGATAACTTCAAAGAAGAAACTCAATCCATTACAAGAGAGTAGAGGGGGGAGAAAACATCATAGGATCCAAATATAATAGCAAAGCTCGCGATACATCAAGATCGTATCACCTCAAGAACACGAGAGAGAGAGAGATCAAACACATAGCTACTGGTACATACCCACAGCCCCGAGGGAGAACTACTCCCTCCTCGTCATGGAGAGCACCGGGATGATGAAGATGGCCAGCGGGGAAGGATTGCCCCCTCCGGCAGGGTGCCGGAACGGGTCTAGATTGGCTTTCAGTGGCTACGGAGGCTTCTGGCGGCGGAACTCCCGATCTATTGTGCTCACGGGTGTTTTTAGGGTATATGGAGATATATAGGCGGAAGAAGTACGTCAGGGGGGGGGGGCACGAGGGGCTCACGAGGGTGGAGGGCGCGCCCCCCTGCCTCGTGACCTCCTCGCAGATCCCCTGACGTGCACTCCAAGTCTTCTGGGCTTCTTTCCTTCCAAAAATGAGTTCCGTGAAGTTTCAGGTCAATCGGACTTCGTTTGGTTTTCCTTTTCTTTGAAACCCTAAAACAAGGTAAAAATAGAAACTGGCACTAGGCTCTGGGTTAATAGGTTAGTCCCAAAAATGATATAAAAGTGTATAATAAAGCCCATAAACATTCAAAACAGTAAATAATATAGCATGGAGCAATCAAAAATTATAGATACGTTGGAGACGTATCAGTCACGCGCGAAGTCCCTAGTACCTGCACAAAACAAATAACTCCTCGCAACCAACGCGATAAGGGGTTGTCAATCCCTTCACGGTCACTTATGACAGTGAGATCTGATAGATATGATAAGATAATATTTTTGGTATTTTTGTGATAAAGATGCAAAGTAAAATAAAAAGCAAAGTAAAAAGCAAAGGAAATAACTAAGTATTGGAAGATTAATATGATGAAGATAGACCCGGGGGCCATAGGTTTCACTAGTGGCTTCTCTCAAGAGCATAAGTATTTTACTGTGGGTGAACGAATTACTGTTGAGCAATTGACAGAATTGAGCATAGTTATGAGAGTATCTAGGTATGATCATGTATATATGCATCACGTCCAAGACAAGTAGACCGACTCCTGCCTGCATCTACTACTATTACTCCACTCATCGACCGCTATCAAGCATGCATCTAGAGTATTAAGTTCAAGAAAACAGAGTAATGCCTTAAGCAAGATGACATGATGTAGAGGGATAAATTCATGCAATATGATAAAAAACATCTTGTTCTCCTCGATGGCAACGATACAATACGTGCCTTGCTGCCCCTACTGTCACTGCGAAAGGACACCGCAAGATTGAACCCAAAGCTAAGCACTTCTCCCATTGCAAGAAGGATCAATCTAGTAGGCCAAACCAAACTGATAATTCGAAGAGACTTGCAAAGATAACCAATCATACATAAAAGAATTCAGAGAAGATTCAAATATTGTTCATAGATAGTCTTGATCATAAACCCACAATTCATCGGTCTCAACAAACACACCACAAAAAGAAGATTACATCGAATAGATCTCCACAAGAGAGGGGGAGAACATTGTATTGAGATCCAAAAAGAGAGAAGAAGCCATCTAGCTAATAACTATGGACCCAAAGGTCTGAGGTAAACTACTCACACTTCATCGGAAAGGCTATGGTGTTGATGTAGAAGCCCTCCGTGATCGATGCCCCCTCCGACGGAGCTCCGGAACAGTCCCCAAGATGGGATCTCGTGGATACAGAAAGATACGGCGGTGGAATTAGGGTTTTGGCTCCATATCTGATCGTTTGGGGGTACGTAGGTATATATTGGAGGAAGAAGTACGTCGGTGGAGCAACAGGGGGCCCACGAGGGTGGAGGGCGCGCCTGGGGGGGTAGGCGTGCCCCCCTACCTCGTGGCCTCCCTGTTGGTTTCTTGACGTAGGGTCCAAGTCTCCTGGGTCTTGTTCGTTGAGAAAATCACGTTCCCGAAGGTTTCATTCCGTTTGGACTCCGTTTGATATTCCTTTTCTTCGAAACCCTAAAATAGGCAAAAAAACAGCAATTCTGGGTTGGGCCTCCGGTTAATAGGTTAGTCCCAAAAATAATATAAAAGTGGATAATAAAGCCCAATAATATCCAAAACAATAGATAATATAGCATGGAGCAATCAAAAATTATAGATACGTTGGAGACGTATCAAGCATCCCCAAGCTTAATTCCTGCTCGTCCTCGAGTAGGTAAATGATAAAAACAGAATTTTTGATGCGGAGTGCTACTTGGCATAATTTTAATGTAATTCTTCTTAATTGTGGTATGAATATTCAGATCTGAAAGATTCAAGATAAAAGTTTAATATTGACATAAAAATAATAATACTTCAAGCATACTAATAAGCAGTCATGTCTTCTCAAAATAACATGGCAAAAGAAAGTTATCCCTACAAAATCATATAGTCTGGCTATGCTCTATCTTCACCACACAAAATATTTAAATCATGCACAACCCCGATGACAAGCCACGCAATTGTTTCATACTTTTGACATTTTCAAACTTTTTCAATCTTCACGCAATACATGAGCGTGAGCCGTGGATATAGCACTATATGTGGAATAGAATGGTGGTTGTGGAGAAGACAAAAAGGGAGAAGATATTCTCACATCAACTAGGCGTATCAATGGGCTATGGAGATGCCCATCAATAGATATCAATGTGAGTGAGTAGGGATTGCCATGCAACGGATGCACTAGAGCTATAAGTATATGAAAGCTCAACAAAAGAAACTAAGTGGGTGTGCATCCAACTTGCTTGCTCATGAAAACCTAGGGCATTTTGAGGAAGCCCATCATTGGAATATACAAGCCAAGTTCTATAATGAAAAATTCCCACTAGTATATGAAAGTGATAACATAGGAGACTCTCTATCATGAATATCATGGTGCTACTTTGAAGCACAAGTGTGGTAAAGGATAGTAACATTGTCCCTTCTCTCTTTTTCTCCCATTTTTTTATTTGGGCCTTTTCTCTTTTTTATGGCCTCTTTTCTTTCTTTCTTTTTTATTTTTTCGTCCAGAGTCTCATCCCGACTTGTGGGGGAATCATAGTCTCCATCATTCTTTCCTCACTGGGACAATGCTCTAATAATTAGGATCATCACACTTTTATTTTCTTACAACTCAACAATTACAACTCGATACTTAGAACAAAATATGACTCTATATGAATGCCTCCGGCGGTGTACTGGGATATGCAATGAATCAAGAGTGACATGTATGAAAGAATTATGAATGGTGGCTTTGCCACAAATACGATGTCAACTACATGATCATGCTAAGCAATATGACAATGATGTAGTGTGTCATAATAAACGGAACGGTGGAAAGTTGCATGGCAATATATCTCGGAATGGCTATGGAAATGCCATAATAGGTAGGTATGGTGGCTGTTTTGAGGAAGGTATATGGTGGGTGTGATACCGGCGAAAGGTGCGCGGTATTAGAGAGGCTAGCAATGGTGGAAGGAAGAAAAGTGTGTATAATCCATGGACTCAACATTAGTCATAAAGAACTCATATACTTATTGCAAAAATCTACAAGTTATCAAAGCAAAGTATTACGCGCATGCTCCTAGGGGGATAGATTGGTAGGAAAATACCATCGCTCGTCCCCGACCGCCACTCATAAGGAAGACAATCAAAAAATAAATCATGCTCCGACTTCATCACATAACGGTTCACCATACGTGCATGCTACGGGAATCACAAACTTTAACACAATTATTTCTCAAATTCACAACTACTCAACTAGCACAACTTTAATATCACCATCTTCATATCTCAAAATAATTATCAAGCATCAAACTTCTCATAGCATTCAACACACTCATAAGAAAGTTTTTACTATTCTTGAACACCAAACATATTAGGATTATTAAGCAAATTACCATGCTATTTAAGACTCTCAAAATAATCTAAGTGAAGCATGAGAGATCAATAGTCTGTATAAAAAAATCCACCACCGTGCTCTAAAAGATATAAGTGAAGTACTAGAGCAAAACTATATAACTCAAATGATATAAGCGATGCACATAGAGTATTCCAACAAATTCCAAATCATGTATGGCTCTCTCAAAAGGTGTGTATAGCAAGGATGATTGTGGTAAACTAAAAAGCAAAGACTCAAATCATACAAGACGCTCCAAGCAAAACACATATCATGTGGTGAATAAAAATACAGCTCCAAGTAAAGTTACCAATAGAAGTAGACGAAAGAGGGGATGCCTTCTGGGGCATCCCCAAGCTTTGGATTTTAGGTGTCCTTAGATTATCTTGGGGGTGCCATGGGCATCCCCAAGCTTAGGCTCTTGCAACTCCTGGTTCCATAATCCATCAAATCTTTACCAAAAACTTGAAAACTTCACAACACAAAACTTAAAGTAGAAAATCTCGTGAGCTCCGTTAGCGAAAGAAAACAAAAGACCACTTCAAGGTACTATAATGAACTCATTATTTATTTATATTTGTGTTAAACCTAATGTATTCCAACTTCTCTATGGTTTATAAACTATTTTACTAACCATAGATTCATCAAAATAAGCAAACAACACACAAAAAACAGAATCTGTCAAAAACAGAACAGTCTGTAGTAATCTGTAGCTAGCGCAAGATCTGGAACCCCAAAAATTCTAAAATAAATTTATGGATGCGAGAAATTTATCTATTAATCATCTACAAAAAGAATTAACTAAATATCACTTTCCAAATAAAAATGGCAGCAGTTCTCGTAAGCGCTAAAGTTTCTGTTTTTTTACAGCAAGATATCAAGACTTTCCCCAATTCTTCCCAACGGTTCTACTTGGCACAAACACTAATTAAACACAAAAAACACAACCAAAACAGAGCCTATATAAATTATTTATTACTAAATAGGAGCAAAAAGCAAGGAATAAAAATAAAATTGGGTTGCCTCCCAATAAGCGCTATCGTTTAACGCCCCTAGCTAGGCATAAAAAACAAGGATAAATTTAGGTATTGCCATCTTTGGTAGGCAATCCATAAGTGGATCTCATAATAGATTCATAAGGTAATTTAATTTTATTTCTAGAAAAGTGTTCCATGCCTTTCCTTAATGGAAATTGGAATCTAATATTTCCTGCCTTCATATCAATAATTGCACCAATCGTTCTAAGGAAAGGTCTACCAAGAATAATAGGACATGAAGGATTGCAATCTATGTCAAGAACAATAAAATCTACGGGCACATAATTCCTATTTGCGACAATAAGAACATCATTAATTCTTCCCATAGGTTTCTTAATAGTGGAATCCGCAAGGTGCAAGTTTAGAGAGCAATCATCAAAAACACGGAAACCTAACAAATCACACAAAGTCTTTAGAATCGTGGAAACACTAACACCCAAATCACACAAAGCATAGCATTCATGATCTTTAATTTTAATTTTAATAGTAGGTTCCCACTCATCATAAAGTTTTCTAGGGATAGAAACTTCCAACTCAAGTTTTTCTTCATAAGATTGCATCAAGGCATTAACGATTTGTTTAGTAAACGCTTTATTTTGACTATAAGCATGAGGAGAATTTAGCACAGATTGCAACAAGGAAATACAATCAATCAAAGAGCAATTTTCATAATTAAATTCCTTGAAATCCAAAATAGTGGGTTTAGCAACATCTAGGGTTTTAATTTCTTCAATCCCACTTTCATCAAATTTAGCATCAAGATCTAAAAACTCCAAATTTTTGGAACGCCTTCTAGGTAAAGGTGGATCATATTCAGTCCCATCATTATCAAGATTCATATTGCAAAACAAAGATTTAATAGGGGACACATCAATAACTTTTAGATCTTCATCTTTATTTTCATAAGAATTAGAAGAACACGCTCTTATAAAGGCATCTTTCTTAGCACGCATCCTAGCGGTTCTTTCTTTGCACTCATCAATGGAAATTCTCATGACTTTGAGAGACTCATTGATACATGCTTAGGAGGAATAGATCTAAGTTTCAAAGAATTAACATCAAGAGAAATTCTATCAACGTTCCTAGCCAAATCATCAATCTTAAGCAATTTTTCTTCAATCAAAGCATTGAAATTCTTTTGCAAAGTAATAAATTCTTTAATATTAGATTCAAAATCAGAGGGCATCTTATTATAATTTCCATAAGAATTGTTGTAGGAATTACTATAATTATTAGAGGGATTACTAGGATAAGGCCTAGGATTAAAATTTCCTTTATACGCGTTGTTACCAAAATTGTTCCTACTAACAAAATTCACATCCATATATCATTATTATTCTCAATCAAAGTAGACAAGGGCATATCATTAGGATCAGAAGAAACACTTTTACTAGCAAATAATTTCATAAGTTCATCCATCTTTCCACTCAAAACATTAATTTCGTCTATCACATGCACCTTTTTATTAGTAGATCTTTCAGTATGTCATTGAGAATAATTAAACATAATAATATCTAGGAGTTTAGTAGCTTCTCCTAAAGTGATTTCCATAAAAGTGCCTCCCGTGGCCGAATCTAAAAGATTTCTGGAAGCAAAATTCAATCTGGCATAAAATTTTTGTATAATCATCCACAAATTCAAACCATGAGTAGGGCAATTACGTATCATTAATTTCATCCTCTCCCAAGCTTGTGCAACATGTTCATGATCAAGTTGCTTAAAATTCATAATATCGTTTCTAAGAGAGATGATCTTAGCGGGAGGAAAATACTTAGAGATAAAAGCATCTTTGCACTTGTTCCAAGAATCAATACTATTTTTAGGCAAAGACGAAATCCAAGCTTTAGCACGATCTCTAAGCGAAAAAAGAAATAGCTTCAACTTAACAATATCATTATCCACATCTTTCTTCTTTTGCATATCACACAAATCAACGAAGTTATTTAGATGGGTAGCGGCATCTTCACTAGGAAGGCCGGAAAACGGATCTTTCATGACAAGATTCAGCAAAGCGACATTAATTTCACAAGATTCAGCATCGGTAAGAGGAGCAATCGGAGTGCTAATAAAATCATTGTTGTTGGTATTGGTAAAGTCACACAATTTAGTGTTATCTTGAGCCATCGTGACAAGCAATCAATCCAACACACAAGCAAACAAAAAGCAAGCGGGCAAAAAGAGGCAAATCGAGAAAGAGAGGGAGGATAGAGAGAGAGGGCGAATAAAACGGCAAGAGTGAAGTGGGGGAGAGGAAAACGAGAGGCAAATGGCAAATAATGTAATGCGGGAGATAAGCATTGTGATGGGTACTTGGTATGTTGACTTTTGCGTAGACTCCCCGGCAACGGCGCCAGAAATGGCTCGTTGTCAGGAGTCAAATCTTGACTTGCGCGAACCTCCCCGGCAACGGCGCCAGAAATTCTTCTTCCTACCTCTTGAGCACTGCGTTGGATTTCCTTGAAGAGGAAAGGATGATGCAGCAAAGTAGTGTAAGTATTTCCCTCAGTTTTTGAGAACCAAGGTATCAATCCAGTAGGAGGTCACGTGCGAAGTCCCTAGTACTTGCACAAAACAAATAACTCCTCGCAACCAACGCGATAAGGGGTTGTCAATCCCTTCACGGTCACTTACGAGAGTGAGATCTGATAGATATGATAAGATAATATTTTTGGTATTTTTGTGATAAAGATGCAAAGTAAAATAAAAGCAAAGTAAAAAAAGCAAAGGAAATAACTAAGTATTGGAAGATTAATATGATGAAGATAGACCCGGGGGCCATAGGTTTGACTAGTGGCTTCTCTCAAGAGCATAAGTATTCTACGGTGGGTGAACAAATTACTATTGGGCAATTGACAGAACTGAGCATAGTTATGAGAGTATCTAGGTATGATCATGTATATAGGCATCACGTCCAAGACAAGTAGACCGACTCCTGCCTGCATCTACTACTATTACTCCACTCATCGACCGCTATCAAGCATGCATCTAGAGTATTAAGTTCAAGAAAACAGAGTAATGCCTTAAGCAAGATGACATGATGTAGAGGGATAAATTCATGCAATATGATAAAAAACATCTTGTTATCCTCGATGGCAACAATACAATACGTGCCTTGCTGCCCCTACTGTCATTGGGAAAGGACACCGCAAGATTGAACCCAAAGCTAAGCACTTCTCCCATTGCAAGAAAGATCAATCTAGTAGGCCAAACCAAACTGATAATTCGAAGAGACTTACAAAGATAACCAATCATACATAAAAGAATTCAGAGAAGATTCAAATATTGTTCATAGATAGTCTTGATCATAAACCCACAATTCATCGGTCTCAACAAACACACCGCAAAAAGAAGATTACATCGAATAGATCTCCACAAGAGAGGGGGGAACATTGTATTGAGATCCAAAAAGAGAGAAGAAGCCATCTAACTAATAACTATGGACCCGCAGGTCTGAGGTAAACTACTCACACTTCATCGGAGAGGCTATGGTGTTGATGTAGAAGCCCTCCGTGATCAATGCCCCCTCCGGTGGAGCTCCGGAACAGGCCCCAAGATGGGATCTCGTGGATACAGAAAGTTACGATGGTGGGAATTAGGGTTTTGGCTCCGTATCTGATCGTTTGGGGGTACGTAGGTATATATAGGAGGAAGAAGTACATCGGTGGAGCAACAGGGGCCCCATGAGGGTGGAGGGCGCGCCTGGGGGGGGGGGGGGGTAGGCGCGCCCCCTACCTCGTTGCCTCCCTGTTGGTTGCTTGACGTATGGTCCAAGTCTCCTGGGTCTTGTTCATTGAGAAAATCACGTTCCCGAAGGTTTCGTTCCGTTTGGACTCCGTTTGATATTCCTTTTCTTCGAAACCCTAAAATAGGCAAAAAAACAACAATTCTGGGCTGGGCCTCTGGTTAATAGGTTAGTAATCTGTAACTAACGCAAACTACTGGAACCCCAAAAATTCTAAAATAAATTGCTGGACGTGAGGAATTTATCTATTAATCATCTTCAAAAAGAATTAACTAAATAGCACTCTCCAATAAAAAATGGCAACAATTCTCGTGAGCGCTAAAGTTTCTGTTTTTTACAGCAAGATCGCAAAGACTTTCCCCAAATCTTCCCAACGGTTCTACTTGGCACAAACACTAATTAAACACAACCGAAACAGAGGCTAGATAAATTATTTATTACTAAACAGGAGCAAAAAGTAAGGAATAAAAATAAAATTGGGTTGCCTCCCAACAAGCGCTATCGTTTAACGCCCCTAGCTAGGCGTAAAAGCGAAGATAGATCTAGGTATTGCCACAATAATGATAAGGTAAATCGCGAAAACTCATCTCATACTCCCTATGTTCAGCAGCAAGCTTTCTTTGTGGCAAACAAAAGTAATCAAAAGGGCTAAATTTAATGGGACAAAAGTCCCCAAGATCAAGCTCGGGAAGTATTGGTTCCTCCTTTGGCCCCTGATATTGTACAACCAATTCATCATTATAAGCATTCTTTTGGCAAAAAGTTATGAGTCTTTGTTCAAGGGAAAAACCTAGCCCATTGTTCTGGATGGCAAAATTATCATTAAGTTCAGAGATCCTATTAACAAGAGCATCGGTAGGAACCTTTTTTCTAAGGTTTTCATTAAAAGCAACATGATCTAAAGATCGTAAACGCATAATGTCTTCTTGATAGAAAATGATTGCTTCTATGGGAGGACGGCCAACATCCACCCTATAATGCGCAAAAATTGCATTGGCTTCTTTTATTATAAATCTAAACTCATGGGCTAAAAAGATGATTGCTGCTCGCTTAACAGAAGAATGCTCAATATTAGAAAATTCTAGGAAAATCCTTTGTATGGAAGTATGCATATGTAAAAATTATCTTTCAAGTTCAACTATGAGCAAAGATATAGCATCTACGAGACTACTAGTTTTATGAAGGATAGATCCACTCATGGTGGGCAAAGCACCGGCACAAGTAAATAAATCTTGAATAACTCCCTTCCCAATAATATTACCGCTACCAATACGAAACCTTTTAGTGTGCAAAATAATAGGATTTTCAAGAGGATCATCAATAGCATCAAAGTTTTCCATATTATTATCCTTATCAATGATAATCTCCCCAGTTTCAGACATGATGGCAACGAATTGCAAAAAGAACGAGTACACAGAAGGCAGGAAGGAAAAAGAGGCGAATGGAAAGAGAGGGCGAATAAAACGGCAAGGGTGAAGTGGGGGAGAGGAAAACGAGAGGCAAATGACAAATAATGTAATGCGAAGGATAAGAGTTGTGATGGGTACTTGGTATGTCTTGCCTTGGCGTAGATCTCCCCGGCAACGGCGCCAGAAATCCTTCTTGCTACCTCTTGAGCACTGCGTTGGCTTTCCCTTAAAGAGGAAAGGGTGATGCAGTAAAGCAGCGTAAGTATTTCCCTCAGTTTTGAGAACCAAGGTGTCAATCCAGTAGGAGACCACACGCGAGTTACCTCGTACCTACACAAACAAATAAGAACCTCCCAACCAACGCGATAAAGGGGTTGTCAATCCCTTCACGGCCACTTGCAAGAGTGAGATCTGATAGAGATAATGATAATAAGATAAATATTTTTGGTATTTTTATGATATAAATTGAAAGTAAAGATTGCAAAATAAAATAGATTGGAAACTTGTATGATGGAGAATAGACCCGGGGGCCATAGGTTTCACTAGTGGCTTCTCTCAAGATAGCATAAGTATTACGATGGGTGAACAAATTACTGTCGAGAAATTGATAGAAAAGCGAATAATTATGAGAATATCTAGGTATGATCATCTATATAGGCATCACGTCCGTGACAAGTAGACCGACTCCTGCCTGCATCTACTACTATTACTCCACACATCGACCGCTATCCAGCATGCATCTAGAGTATTAAGTTCATAAGAACAGAGTAACGCCTTAAGCAAGATGACATGATGTAGAGGGATAAACTCATGCAATATGGTGTAAACCCCATCTTGTTATCCTCAATGGCAACAATACAATACGTGTCGTTTCCCTTTCTGTCACTGGGATCGAGCACCGCAAGATTGGACCCAAAGCTAAGCACTTCTCCCATTGCAAGAAAAATCAATCTAGTAGGCCAAACCAAAATGATAATTCGAAGAGACTTGCAAAGATAAACCAATCATACATAAAAGAATTTAGAGAAGATTCAAATATTGTCCATATATAAACTTGATCATAAACCCACAATTCATCGGATCTCGACAAACACGCCGCAAAAGAAGATTACATCGAATAGATCTCGAAGAGAATCGAGGAGAACTTTGTATTGAGATCCAAAGAGAGAGAAGAAACCATCTAGCTACTAGCTATGGACCCGAAGGTCTGAAGTAAACTACTCACACATCATCGGAGCGTCCATGGAGTTGATGTAGAGGCCCTCCGTGATCAATGCCCCTCCGGCGGAGCTCCGGAAAAGGCCCCAAGATGGGATCTCTTGGGTACAGAAGGTTGCGGCGGTGGAAATAGGGTTTCGTGGTGCTCCTGAATGTTTACGGGATATATATAGGCAGTGTATCCTGTGAATCCGGCGTCTTCGTGAATCCTTGTATCCTGTCATTATCAGTCGTTGGATCAAAATCTTGTGCCTGCTGTTTGTGCCCTGTCTTTTTTGCACAAACACGCCCGCATCCACCCAAGTTTGCCATGTCAACTTTTCAAAAGAGACCCCAACAAGACCAACTCTCCCAGTTAACCACTCAATCGTTTTCCTCCCAATCTCTGCATCTTGCCGGCGGCCACGGCCACGGCTGCGGCGACCAAGACCACCAGAGTCCAGCGACTATTTCCTGCCACGAAGAGCGGTGATTGGCGGCAGCACCTTGGACGCTGTAATGGAGACACGCCGGAGGCGGCCACCTCTCCCAGCGATGGCAGCCTCTCCGGCAGAGATCCAAGCGGGTGGCCATCGCCTCTAGGCGTGGAGTTCTCCCCTGCGGACGCACCAGGCCTTGCCCTACTGCGATGTATGGAGCCGTCCAGCCATGCGTTGGAGTTCCCGTTTGGGATCCGAGCCGGACATGCCTTTGCAGTCTGATATTTCTTTGCAGCTGCTGCACTGTCGAACTCTTCCCCAATTTCTTCAGGCAAAACCGTCCTGGAGCTCCTTCGACACAACCCAAGACTAGCACAACCCGACCACTATTGCGACCATGTAGCTAGTTCTTATCAGATGACTTGCTATTGGTGATTTCTGTAAGAATATCATACGAGTTGCTGTTGGTGCCAATCGAGCATCATACTTCAGAAATAAGTGAATATAAAATATAGAAGCAGTGTGAGTACAGGGCAGGCTCTAGGTAGGAGTAGCAACAACGTGCGTTGGTGGTTTGGACCAATTCCTTTGGGTTCGGTTGGGAACAAGAGCATGTTCTTGTGACCCCAAGTACTTGTAACTAAACTCTCTCTTGCACATAATGAATATGACAGGGATTGCTTGTTCTTGCAAAGAAATTCAGAAACAAGTGAATGTCCACTTATTGGTGACTCATTCTTTTTAGAGAAATGGTTGGTTTACTTTATTTTGATGAATGCTATTGTTCATGCTTACTGGCAGTTTGTAATCTGGGCTGCTCGTACAAGATTCATGCTGCAGTTTGGCCTACAAGTCTCATTTTACACTGAAAAATTATTACAGTATAACTAGTACTTCGGGTAGTAAGTAGGTAACAACACAAATAGATCAGATCATCAGCTAGCCATGATTCTTGTACATCTAGTTCTCCTGGGTGACTGCCATTGATGGATAAAGCTCATAAACAAGTGCTTCTAAGTTGTTTTGAATTAAAATTCAGACGGAAACACCTGATACATGCTAGCCGCAATTAGTATATGGCTGCTCCGTCGAACATCTTATGCATTCAATTTTTTTCTTCAACTACTCATAAACAAGAACAAGCTTCCAAACTTTGATACATGAATCAAAACTCATGCATCTGCTCACCACTCACACTTAATTAAGCATGAATCAAATCTGATACAAATAACATAAACAGTTGGACAAAGCACAAGTTCGAATCCAGTGCATAAATTCAAACATTCAATAAACTGAATAAATGGGATTAAACATCATCTATTTTTCGAAGACTTGTAGCTATCATCATGCACCATCTGGAAGCATTTGTTGCACATTCATGGCTTCTTTTTCATGACCTTTTTTGCTAGGACAATTGCGACTGTCATGAAACCCTATTTGGTTGCACGTCTTGCACAAGCGTGTGACCTTGGCCTTGGCTTATTTTTTCTTCTCCTTTTGTTTTTCCCCATTCATTTCCTTTGCTCTTTTTATTCTTTTACATCTCCCTACCGAATGGCCATCATTTGGCGGGTGTATGTCAACTTGAGTAGGAATGTTGCAACCAATAAACGCCTCATATTCCTCTTGCCTAGTGTGCTTGACTGCATTGGGAACCATTTGGTTCAGAGGCTCCTCAATGCTCAGAACACTTGATACTAAAAAGTCCATGCCTTCATCTGATTGCTTGGCTCTTTGAATTAGATCTTCCAACTTGTTGCGTACTGTTGAAATCTTCTTCCTTGCGGCTGCATCCAAGGAATCGGTGGGATTTTCTTCTAGAAGGTTCCCTTGCTCATCGTAAACACTCTCACTGCAATTTTCTGTATGTCAATCATATGATTTAAAAAAGAGAAGAGCATTGATTTTTATAACTTTCATACCTTTTACACCGTTTCTTCCATCTTTCCATAATATAGAAGGTTGGAAGCTCCTTTTGATTTTCAATTCGCATCACTTGGACAATATGGCGGCATGGGATTCCATGTGACTCATATAACTTGCATGAACAGTTAGCTATCATGGTTGTCGTGTCACAACGGACCTCCCTTACCCTACTGGCTCCCGTTTTGAAGGTCACTACTTTTATTCCCCCATCTTGTGCAATTCCTTGAACACAACAATGATCTCTTGCTGCAATAACTTGTTCCTGAAATTTCCCAAACACTTCATGTGTGAATACTTGACTACCTTGTTTCTCCATTGCCCACGGTGTCACTAGTTGGGGGATCCTATGGATGCTTGAATTGTCGGCAATCAACTCCTCTTGACGTTGACATTCTAAAGCCGTTTCAAACCTAAGCCAGAACTCAACAAAAGTGAGCCTGCGATGAATGAATCGGTTAAAGAATGAATTTGCACTTTCAGACCTTGAAGTAGTTCGAAGAATGCCTGCCGGTGGTATGTCCATAAAATAGGCTGGTATCCATGACTCTCTGAGGCTAAACCTTTTAGTCAACCATTCATTATCCTCCAACCCATACTCTGAAATTATAGAATTCCACTCTAACTCAAACTCGGTCACGGTTTCTGAACCCCATACACATGCATTCATCCTCTTCCAAAATTCAGATTCTTCTCTAATCGCAGGTCCAAGCTTCTCAGGAAGTTTTTCCATTATATGCCACATGCACAACCTGTGTACTGAGGTTGGAAAAACTTCATCAATTCCATTCTTAATGCTAGTAGCTTCATCGGTTATGATGAGTGTCAGCGCTACACCTCCCATTGCCTTCAGGAAGGTCTCAAACAACCAGACATATGACTCGGTCTTCTCATTTAGTAAGAACGCAGCACCAAAGAACACACTTTGTAAATGATGATTAACTCCTGTAAATGGTGCAAAGATCATGTCATACTGATTAGTAGTACATGTAGAATCAAAGGACACCACACTACCGAAATGTTTGTAGTTCTTCCTGCTTGTGGCATCTGCCCAGAACACATACATCAACTTTCCTTCAGCACTGACAACAAAATCATAGAAAAATGCTGAATTAACTTCCTGCTTTCTACCTAGCTGGGCCACAAACATTTGAGCATCTGCATTCCTAATTTTTAATCTGAGGTCACAGTAGTAGTTTTGCAAGTCCCTTTTCATGCATCCAGCATTCGCAAATCCACCCTCGCTGACGTGTAGGAGCCTGTATGCCTGACAGGTGCCTATGCTTGCTTTGCTGCATGTGTACAATGTGTTATTTGCCCTCTCGCTAACTCGGCGATTTGATCTGATCAAATGACGCTTATCCGGTGACACAAGACCATGGCTGTGGTGCTCGACCCATGATTCTATCTTGTAGGTATCATTAGCACATAACTTCACAAAGATGTGTGCATCACAACCGCACCTTGTGTCTGTGTTCTTACGCCTCTTCTTTGATGGATCGTCAATCTTGTTACCATTTTCAGACTTGAATCCTTGTCTATTACACATGTATCGTTTAGTGCGAACTACCTCATTTTCTAACTTCTTTTGTTGCCCAATGCGAACTCCAAACCCAGATTGATGTGCATAAGATTTGTAGAACTCCTCCATGGCCTTCAATCCTTCAAATGTCATCCCCACTTTAGGCTTCAAATCATCTTCACATTCAGGTATAAAGGACGAGCACTGGAACATAAAGGATGAATTAATAAGCACTTTCATGTACAAATAAGTAAAATGAGTACGCCTGTTGTTCGGCAACAGCAATTGACTTACACAGAGAGGAACACTTGCTTTCTTTATGGGTGTATTAAATCCTTCCTCGTTCATGTGCATCTGCCACATATTTGTAGATCCCATTGCTGCACCTGCACCAACAGGTACATGATAAGCCTTTAGAACTAACCAGAAAACCAACACACATTTTGAGAGAAATACAACCCAATATGGATTTAGACCCAACACTAACTGACAGACCTGGTCACTGTCATTCAAATGACAATCAGTGTACAAAGTTACAGACCCTCGACAATGTAGATGTATGTGCAGGTAAAATCTAGAATAGCGATTCCCAACTTTACTATAAAATTTGGCAGCACTTGAATGGATGTCAACAAGAAGAGTTTCATTCAGGATAAATTTTCACTACCAAACTAGCATAATCTCGAACAGTAAATATGAGCTACATCACATGCATCCCATTAAGTTCAATCACAACATATCCACCACAGAAACCTATGTTTGCATCAAGTTAACGAGAATTAAGTTTTGAAAAGTGATTTGGTTCATTGTTTTTCTCAATAATAAGTACTGGATCATTGTTTTCCCTCATACAGAGCATTGTTTTTCCCAATATAATGCTCCTGAAGACCTGACGCAAAGCGATCTGCTTTCAGCAGGAACAGGGCACCGCAAGGCAAGGGGCAGAAGAGATGGATTTGGGATGTTGTATTAACCTTTGTGTGTACGCCTGCACCCAGGATCCAGTCTTCTGGAAGTTTAGGGCGTACGAGAGTTCTTCGTCTCTAGCCGCAGGCCGCCGCCATGGTGATCGGGAACGTGGGTTTCGCATGTCTGGTCTGTTGAGGGGTGCCCTTGCAAATCTGCACGATTAACTTACGGACGTACAGGACCGGAGGCGGGCGGCTTAGTGCAAAAATTCCTACGACTGAGCAGACACGCAGGATTTAAATCGGATGACTGGGAACGAGAGAATATAGGGGTGCACGAAGATGCCGGATTCATAAGATACGACGCCATAGTGGATCACGTTTGGACTCTCCACTCCAAGTCTCCTGGATCTTGACGTCCACTCCAAGTCTGTTGCTTGACGTCCACTCCAAGTCTCCTGGATCACGTTTGTTCCAAAAATAACGCTCCCGAAGGTTTCATTCCGTTTGGACTCTGTTTGATATTCCTTTTCTGCGAAACACTAAAATAGACAAAAAAACAGCAATTTGGGCTAGGCCTCCGGTTAATAAGTTAGTCCCAAAAATAATATAAAATTATAAAATAAAGCCCGTTATCATCCAAAACAGATAATATAATAGCATGAAACAATAAAAAAATTATAGATACATTGAAGACGTATCGGTCTACTATTACGGCGATTCAACGAGATTTGTTTCGTGGCGGTCTACTATTTACGACAATTGAACTAGACTTGTTTCTCTAACGTCTTTGCGGTTGGATTCCTTGATGTTGTCAACTATTGCCGTGAGCACGGTTGTGCAATGAGGACACGTTTTATTGTGGCTTTGGCAAGATTTTAGAGGCATTTGGTCCTAGTCATAGCCCGCCCCCCTTGTTTAGGGTAGTTTTCGTTTATGTGGGTTTAGTTTCTTTTGGTAGGATTTTTATGTGTTCAGTTAACCTATATCTCATTGTATCCGGTGTTCTATTGATATAATATAGATCTTTACACACATATTGCAAGAAAAACTTTTGATTTATTCATCTTCAACAATGGTATTACAACGATTACTAGAAATAATAAAATTACATCCAAATCCGTAGACCACCTAGTGACGAGTACAAGCACTGAAGCGAGCCGAAGACAAGCTGCTGTCATCGTGCCTTCCTCACTGGAGCCGGGCAAACCTTATTGTAGTACACAGTCGGGAAGTCGTCGTGCTAAGGCCCCACAGAACCAACGCACCAGTACAGCAACCGCCGTCGATGAAGTGTGTAGATCAGAAGGATCCAACTTGAAGACACAAGAACATAGATGAACGACGAATAGATCCGAGCAAATTCATCAAAAACAGATTTGTCGGAGACACACCTCCACACGCCCACCGACGATACTAGACGCATCAACGGAACGAAGAGTGGGTGAAAAGATTTTTATTCCATTTTCAGAGAACCGCTGCCGTCTCGTTTTTCTGAGCGGGACATATATATTCCAAATAAATAAAGTATCTTGCGTCGTGGACGGCCTAATCCAACAATTTTGTGATACGGAACTTTGGCAAGAGGACGGTGATTGGTTGCCACTTATTGGTCACTGCCTGCTCCCAAGTCAAAGATTGGTGAAACACTTTAGGTGCTGATCGCTTTGCTGCCAAAAAGAAACACAATAATCCGCCTTCCTAATAATGTTCGTAGGCAATAAAGCAATTCCGGCCGAATTGTTTGGGTTGCCAACTTTTCCACACCGGGACATCAAACCAGCCAAACCCTTCACCCTTTGCCGTGCCGTAAATCTAGTCAGATATTCTCTTTTTTTTTTGCGTGGAAACCTAGTTAGATGAAATCCTGAACATTTGCAGTTCACCCCCTTTTTATTTTTAATTGAAAAATGCGTGTTACAGGGTTGTTTCTGAGTATATATATTTTAGAGTCGTTACGTAATTAAGCAAACATTACTGGGCGTAAATGAGACCCGAGCGGTTATATTGCAATTTGCAAGACTGCAAAGTGCCAATCAGCAATCAGATTTTTTTTTTTGATATAGCAACCTGCCTGGTCCCAGCCCGAAACTACCGCGTAGTGGGGAAGGAACATCCCTTTCCCCCGTCCGTTCCAGGCGGCGTCCCTCCGCGTCGCGCCACATGGCTCCGCCCGCCGCCTCCACCGTCGACGTCCTCGGCGACGACCTGCTGCAGGAGGTCTTCGTCCTGCTCCCGGGCCCCGCCGACCTCCTCCGCGCCGCGCTCGCCTGCCGGCCCTTCCTCCGCGCCGCCCGCAGCGCCGCCTTCCTCCGCCGCTTCCGCCGCCGCCACCCCTTCACCTGCCCGCTCCTCCTCGGCTGCCACCTCCACCGCCCCGGCGAGCGCCGCGGGAACAGCGCCCCGCGCCTGCTCCCCGCGCCCCCCGCCGCCGCCACGCGCCGCGTCGCCGAGCGCGGCGACTTCCCGCTCTCCTTCATCCCCCGCCGCGGCCGGCCGGGCGCCGCCGGCGCCGGCACCCCCTGGCAGCTCCTCGACTGCCGCAACGGCCGCCTCCTTCTGCGCAGCCGGTCGTCCCAGGACCTCGCCGTCGCCGACCCGTTGGCCCGGCGCTGGGTCTCGCTCCCCGCGCTCCCCGGCGACCACCCCGTGGGGTACGCCCTCGTCACCGACGACGGCGACTATTCGGTGTTCACGGCGGCCTGCATTTCCCGAGTCGGCGACACCACGGACCTGCGCGCCTTCCTCCTCTCCTCCGC
Source organism: Triticum urartu (assembly GCF_056163025.1). Lineage (NCBI taxonomy): Eukaryota > Viridiplantae > Streptophyta > Magnoliopsida > Poales > Poaceae > Triticum > Triticum urartu. The sequence goes on from NC_141873.1 coordinate 89,760,552, forward strand.
CGACCTCCGGTGGGCGGACGTGGGCGGCCTCGCGCAGCAGCCCAATCTCGCGGCCTCCCGGGCGATGCAGGCCAACGGGTCGCTGTACTGGAAGCTAGTGGGTGGACAGCACGTGCTGGCGCTCAACACGGCGACGACAGAGCTCGCCGTGCTGCCGCTCCCGCCTTTCCTGCGGGAGCTCAGTTTCGACGTCATCGAGAAGGGGGAGGACGGCGCCGGCGGGCTCCATGTGCTCACCATGCGTGGCTTCTGCATCGAGGTTTGGGTCGGCGAGGACGACGGCGCCGGTGGCCTGGCGTGGACGCTGGTGGACAAGTCGGTGAGGTTCCACAGGGCGATTGCAGAGATGATTGGCTCGGAACACTTTTACCATCTCACACTGGATGTCATCGGGGTGGCTGCCGGTGTTGTGTTCTTGCGCAATGGCAGTTGTCTGTTCTGCATTCATCTTGAGACTATGAAGATGACCAAGCTCTCTGAGAATGAGAGTTGCCCGTCTGCGCTGATATATCCTTACACGATAGCGTGGCCGCCAGCGTTCTTGAACCCTACTGAAGAAGGTGCTTGATAAGGTGATACACAGTTACAATATGGTAAATGTCTCCTATAAGTTTTGATCAACGATGATGTGCTTAACTGGTTATAAAGAAATGTTTAAACCAAACAGTTTAATTAACCTTCTGCCATCTAAAACTTTCTTTGTTTGCTTCTTGGGTGAATTCTTCTGATATGTCTCAATGCCCTGGATTTTCTGCAGGAATGCGAAGCTACATTCAGCTTATGGTGATTAGATTCTGTGGCAGAGCTGATGTTGGAAAAAGGATGTCATTTGATCATCCATATGAATTCTTGAGACATGATAGCCGCAAACTTGCTCTAGTTGTGCTTACAGTTTTAGCTTCATATCATGTAATTAGTTGTGCTTGCAGTCTTAGTTGGTGTGTTATGTTCTGCCACCATTATGTGTATGGTCACTCTATTGCCTGAGATTATAATTTCGGAATATAGTATTTAGCATGCTTTTGTGAATGTTATACCGGAGCTTTTATGTTTGGTTGTATGATCATTATATATCGTGTCAATTTCTGGCTGGGGTTTGGAGTCTGGCTCCTCTGATACTGATGCGCGAATGCTGGATAGTCTTACTTTTCTTCCAATCCCATGCTCAATGAAGAAACTGAAGACTGAAGAACTTGGCCTATTGTCATCAAATGTTGTTATTATGGTGAAGTTTGATAATTGTTCTGTCGTTTGGTGTTGGTGCGTTTTTATTTATTTTTCGCTTCTCTGAGTTGCGCCATGGATGGAGACAGCAGTATCATGTTCCAGGTTTATTTATTCACTTAATCTGGATTGAAGGTTTTGTAGGTAAATATGCAATGAGATTTCTCAGTTACGTTATAGAGTACTCCGTACTTGTCTTTCTACCATGTTTGCATATATTGGGCGACTTCAGTTCTGGTTCAGATTTTGAGTGTGGTTAATCTGATGCAAATGCCTGTTTGACAGTCTTACTGTGCATCCAAACTCCAGGGTCATTCACAGGGAAGAAGCTGAAGAGCTAACTTGGCCTATGCCAGTGAGTGCCTTTATAAGGTGAAGCCGGATCATTTGTTCTATCAATTGGTGTTAGTGCCTTTTTCTCTTCTCTTGTGAAATTTTGAGACATGCTGCGTATGGAGATGGCAGACTCAGGTTAGTCTGGGGTTTGTTCTTGAGTTTATCTGGGTTGGAGGTTTTGTTGACACATACACTGATTTCGCAGAGACACGCATTATCCTTATTTATGTATGCATCCATTAAAATGATGAGTTTGAGTAATTATAGTTGGTGTCGGGGTGTGTTCTGTTCTGCCATGTGTATCTGGGTTGGAGGTTTTGTTGATAGTGCGTATAATAATTTTTCGTCATCAGTAATGGCTCATCAATGAAGAATTAATTGAGACACGAATCTTGAATCACTAATACTCCCTTCGAATGGGTTTATAAGGCTGGTCATAGTGGGGAGTAACTTAGACTAGTGTCATATGCATGACACTAGTCTAAGTTACTACCCCCATAGTGCAAAGTATCTTAGTAGTAGTGTCATAGTTTGTTTCATTTATTGCCTTATTGCCTTATAGTCGGGCACGGGTTTCTAGGTCTTTGATTTGCCCAATAGAACATGTACGGTAATTGATGCATAGGAGATTTATCGGTGAAAGATTGTTATGTTAGTTGTTATGTTCAGATTGTTCATTGCATATTTATACCCATTGATCATGATCCATATGATGTCTTGTGAGTAGATTCATTAGTTCTTGAGGACATGGGAGAATTTTTGTTGCTAGTAATCATTTGAAGTTGAATACCGTTTAATGTTTTGATGATACGTTGTGTTGTTCTTCCTCTAGTGATGTTATGTGAACGTCAACTACATGACACTTCACCATCAAAAGGGCATATGGGAAGACATTGTAGATTTTTTTTGTAGATGATGGGTTGCGGGAGTGATATAAACCTAAAACACGGTTTATGAAATCATTCCGTGAGGGGCTGTTTTGAATCTTATCGTTTAATGCAATGGTTAGATTTATGTTAATTACATGTTTGCATGGAGGGTACAATCATAAGTATGTATTTTTTTTTCAAGTAAGAACAATACCTTACCTCCGGTCCACCCACACAACACTTGCGAAATCAATAAACAATAGCTTAATAAATCATGGTGAAAGTAACTTGATGAAATTTCTGTGTGTCCTCAAGAGAGTTTTAGCTATTATAAGAAACAGAACCGGCTTGTCCTTAGCATACATAAGGATTGGGTCACTTGCTGCACTCTATTGCTTTAGTTAATATTTATGTTGTTACGAATTATCTTGTTGTTAGCAATCTATTAAATTATCTTTACATCATTTACAATGAAACTTTACTGAAAACTATTTGTCAATTCCTCCTGCTCCTCGTTGGGTTCGAACTCTTATTTATCGAAAAGGCTATGATTGATCCCCTATACTTGTGGGTCATCAAGGGGCCCATTAGTGTGGCACACCCCACATGCCTTGGGGAAGGCAAAGGGGGCGGCGGCTAGGGTTTGGGGCACATCCCTCCCAGGTGCGACCGACCCTAGCTAGGGGAGAGGGAGTCCCTCCTCACATGCGTCTATATATATAGCAGAGGGGGCAACCACTCAATTCCATCTGGTGGCGCCCTCTCCATCTCTATCTCTGCAAGTTTCCACCATTGCTGCAAGGCTGCCACATCTCCTAGTCTATGGCATTTCTTCGTCCTAGACAACGAGCTATGCTTGATCAGTGATTCCTTGGCATGGATACTGGCAGAGGGATCGTAGTCTCACGGCTCGAGATGTTGAACCTAGCTGCGGGAATCTACAAGTCTATACCAACATCTCTTCTCGGCCGCATTTGTTGATAACTATATGATCTACCTCTAGCATCTTCATAGTGTTACCGTGCATGTAAGTACATGTTGTGCTACGTTCCTAACAGTGACAACATCCATGAGGACTAGGACGTACTAGGGTGGCGTCTGATGTCGCGACTGTGCTCGGGGGTGGTGCTCCAAGTGGGGGTAGGGTCTAGGACGATGAACAAGTTCGGGGACGTGGCAGCGCTCCGGGTGTTGCATGACTGGGAGGGCGCAGGATGGGCAATACACATGAGGAGAAGAACAACTTGCGGGTCGATTTGGTGGGAGTAGGGTGATGTCGGTTTGCCGGGTCCTATGTGGTGGACATGTCTGGACGACATCGTATCTGCCTGACATATGGGCTGGGTTGGGACGACTTAGACAATCCAAACAAATGGCAGAGGTTTGGGAAGGCCACTTGGGCTGGGTTTTTAGGCTGGGCATATGTCGAGGGTTCGAGGGACCTCCTAGTTGACACTCTTTGCGTCAGATAGGAGAGGCACGCACAGGGGTGCCATAAGGGGTCCGATCCATTAGCGCAGTAGCTACTGTAATGACTCAGGTGAAGCAAGTGAATTTTTTCTACATGTTATGTTTCTATTCCCTCCTTCCATCTATATAGGGCCTAATGCGTTTTTCGAGGCTAACTTTGACCAAATATTAGAGCAATAATATATGACATGCAACTTACACAAAGCACATCGTTAAATTCGTGTGTGAAAGGAGCTTTCAATTATATAATTTTCACATTGTGTATGTCATGTACTATTAATCTTGTCAATAGTCAAAGGCGGTCTTAAAAAACATATTAGGCCCTATATAGATGGAAGGAGGGAGTGGCATTTTTCTGTTTTCACCGATTTCCCAGAAAATACAAAAAAATTATTTCATGAATTGAACACTTTCTAAAATTTTGTTGAATTTTTTGAAAGACAATTAAACGTTTGTGATCATTTTTTAGATAACTTGAACATTTTTTAAAACTGTTGTGAACATTTTTCTAATATCTTTTTTTTATTTTTTATTTGAAATTTTCAAAAACATGGAATTTATTTTATAAAACGTGAACATTTTTCAGAAATAGGATTTTTTTTCTTCTAAAAAGACAAAAACGAAAACCCCCGAGAAAAACGAAACTAAACCCTTCGAGAACCTCCTACAACCAAAAAAAAACTGGGGTAGAAGCTTCCCAAAAATGAAATGCCGAATTGGGCCGGGCCATCTGCTCTCTCACTCTCACTCTCTTCTGTGCGATTGCTCCACACATTAGGTCACAATGAAACGCCGCCGCCCAGGTGCGTAACTCCATCCTGGGGAAAATATCTAGTGCTCCTAGGGTTGGGATGCTCGGATGCTTCAAATGTTAGAAAAATATTTTTAGAATGTTTAAAAAATTCTGAAAAAGATGCAGCACATCGACGGAACATCAATATCTCTTGTCATAAAATTTCAAATCAAAATTCAAAACATTGCTTGAGATACAAAAATAATAAATTTGTGTACATAACATAAGTTGGGCTTTAGTTTTAGCCCATTATTACATTGATGTTAAATTTGTTATTTTTGTATCTCAAGCAATGTTTTGAATTTTGATTTGAAATTTTGTGACAAGAGACATCAATATTCCGTTGATGTGTTGCATTTTTCCAGAATTTTTTAAACATTTTAAAAAATGTTTTTCGCATCGGAACACCGGGAGCACCTGGGAGCGCTAGATACTTTCCCCTCCATCCTGCGCCACATGGCTCCGGCGGCCGCCACCATCGCCGTACTCGGCGACGACATCCTACAGGAGGTCTTCATCCTCCTCCCAACCCCCGCCGACCTCCTCCGCGCGGCCCTCGCCTGCCAGCCTTTCCTCCGGGTCGCCCGCAGCGCAGCCTTCCTCCGCCGCTTCCGCCACCGCCACCCCTCAACCTGCCCGGTCATCCTCGGATGCCTCCTCTACCGCCCCGGCAAGCGCCGCGGGGCCAGCGCCCCTTACCTTCTGCCCGCCGACCTCCTCCGCGCCACGCACCGCACCATCAAGGGAGGAGACTTCGCCCTCTCCTTCTTCCCCCGCCGCGGCCGGCCGGATGGCCCCGGCACCCCGTGGCGGCTCCTGGACTGCCGCAACGGCAGCCTCCTGTTGCGTAACGGGGCTTCCGGAGATCTCGCGGTCGCCGACCCGTTGACCCGGCGCTGGGTCTCGCTCCCCGCGCTCCCCGGTGGGCGCCGCGTAGGGTACGCCCTCGTCGCCGACGACGGCGACTCTTCGGCCCTCAAGGCGGTATGCATTTTCCGACGCGCTGGAACCACAGAGCTGCGCGCCTTTCTCCTCTCCTCCGCTGAGCTCCGGTGGGACGACGTGGGTGGCCTCGCGCAGCAGCCCAATCTCGCTGGATCCCGCGCGATGCAAGCGAAACGGTCGCTGTACTGGAAGCTAATGGGTGGGAGGCACATGCTGGCGCTCAACACCGCGACGATGGAGCTCACCGTGCTGGCGCTCCCGCCTTTCTTGCGGGAGCAGAGTTTCGACGTCATTGAGAAGGGGGAGGATGGCACCGGTAAGCTCTGTGTGCTCACTATGCGTGGATTATGCATTGAGGTTTGGAACGGTGAGGATGACGGCGCCGGTGGGCTGACATGGACGCTGTTGGAAAAGTCTGTGAGATTCTATGGGGCGATGGAACCGATGATTCTTTCGGATCCTTTGGACCAGACTCCACAGGGCGAGGTCATCGGGGTGGCTGCTGGTGTGGTGTTCTTGCGCAGCGGCAGTTGTCTGCTCTCCATTCATCTTGAGACCATGAAGATGACGAGGCTGTCTCTGGACGTGAATTGCCCGTCTCCGCTGATATATCCTTACACGATAGCATGGCCGCCAGCGTTCTTGAACCCTACTGAACAAGGTGCTTGATAAGGTGATACACAGTTACAATATGCTGAATGTGTCCTGCAAGTTTTGATCAACAATGTGCTTAACTGCTTATACAGACATGTTTAAACCAAACAGTTCAGTTAACCTTCTGCCATTCAAAATTTTCTTTTTGTTTGCTTCTTGGGTGAATTCTTCTGATATGTCTGAATGCCCTGAATTTTCTGCAGGAATGTGAAGCTACATTTCAGCTTATGATGATTATGTGGCAGAGCTGTTATTGGAAAAGGATGTCATTTGATCATCCATATGAATTCTTGAGACATGATAGCCGCGAACCTGCTCTAGTTGTCCTTATATGTTTTAGCCTCGTATCATGTAATTAGTTGTGCTTGCAGTCTTAGTTGGTGTGTTGTGTTCTGCCACCATTATGTGTATGGTCACTCTATTGCCTGAGGTTATAATTTCGGAATATAGTATTTAGCATGCTTTTGTGACTGTTTCGCCAGAGCTTTTATATTGCTTGTATGATTATGATATATAGTGTGAATTTCTGTATCAGTTCATCCGGCTGCTCAATTTTGGTGCTTAACTTGAGGTTGTCGGGATACAATTCTGGCTGGGGTTAGGAGTCTGGCTCCTCTGGTACAGATGCGCGAATGCTGGATAGTCTACTTTTCTTCCGATGGCATGCTCAATGAAGAAACTGAAGACTGAAGAACTTGGCCTAATGTCACCAAGTGTTGTTATTACGGTGAAGTTTGATAAATTGTTTTATCTTTTGGTGTTGGTGTGTTTTTATTTATTTTTCACTTCTCTGAGGTGCGCCATGGATGGAGATAGCAGCATCACGGTCCAGGTTCATTTCTTCAGTTAATCTTAGTTGAAGGTTTTGCAGGCAAAAACGCATTGAGATTTCTGAGATAGGCTATGCTTGTCTTTCTATCATGTTCGAATATATTGGGTGAACAGTTCTGGTTCAGGTTTTTAGTTTGGTTTATCTGATGCAAATGCCAGTCTTACTGTGCATCCAAATTCCAAGGTCATGCCACAGGGAAGAAGCTGAAGCTCTTGCTGAAGTCTGGGTTGGAGGTTTTGTGGATAAATACAGTGATTTCGCTATCCTTATTTGTGTACGCATCCGCTGAAATGATGGCTGTGCACATCTGATGCTCATCAAGGCGCAATATTTGTTAAAATTTCTGCTGATTTTCCGATGACAGGTGCCATTTCTCCCTTTGCCATCGCTGTTCTTCCCCTCTATCTTCTCGAATCTAATATGCGTGCACCACTCCGTTGTAACATCGTAGTAATAATAGAATTTGGTTGTTGAATATTGATCATTGCAAATAATTCTACTGAAGTATGAAAACAAGGAGAATTTGAATTGACAAAAAACAGTCCAATGAGAAAATGAATACATTTGTAAACGGGCTTAGGAAATCCTGAACTATGCGGCTTCCCCTATACTCTTGTATTGTGGATAATATATGAAACTACTTTTCATGATGGATCAAATGATATAAATTTTGCATTGTGGATATTGATATATTTTTCTAAAAACTTGGTCAAACATGCACTCATTTGACTTAAAAAAATTGCACGGAACGGAGGGAGTATGTGATAATGCTCCCTGTAAACTTTGAAGAAGCTTTGGTTGGACAGAAAGTTATATTATATGAGTTCTTACCAAAAGACAATAAAATGACCAACCAAAGACCAATTGAAATGATGAGTTTTCTTTTCGTGGATACTGAAATGATGGATTTATATCAGTAAATATCTTGCAAACTGGTAAATAATCTTACAATACTATGATGAAGGTGCTATAATTATCTCATAATTTGAAGACGAATAAACAATACGCTTGTAGAACACACTCAAAATTTTCTCTAAGATTAGGGTTCGGGGGGGTACAAAGTATTTACAGAGTTCCCCTTTTACACATAAAACCTCTAGCTATCCTGTTATACAGCACAAGGGCCATCAACAAATACACTTGCAAGTCCAATTCAAACCTCGATATTATGAATCAAAAGGGCTATATATTATGAGGGCGGATATATGAACAGACGAACCTTTGCATTGTTCATCGGTAAAACATGAACAAACCAATCCCCATCGCCTCTCTCATGTACTAGTACTTTTGGTTATTTTTTCAATTGGCAAATTCATATGAAGTCGTGGGCATTCGTGATTCATCATTGCTCTGCATATATTTTATCATGATCCTCCATACTTGTGCATTGGTTTAGAGTATTTGTCTGTGTGCCACATGACGTTGAGGCAGAGGCGGCGACTTGGTGCTCTCCTTCCTGCCCGCTCGCGGCTTGTCGGTCGCCATTCGATCCCTTGACCCTGCGCCGGGTCTCTCTCTCCCCCGTCGATGGCGACTCCTAAAGGTCAACCAGAAAAATAGGATTTCTTCACAAAATAAATGCTATAGTGTATGTACAACGTACTACTCAACTGGGCACGTTGCAAGAAGCAAAGAAAAAGGAAGCCCGATCGACGGCGACGTGGAGGCGACCCAACAATGAACAATCCATGCCACCTACCCCGCAAGCTGCACGTTCTTTTCATCTTTACAAATACAAACGCACGCAAGGCACAGCGCAGACCAACGCTTTGCAGGACCATGGCTCCGCGCGCATTGCTTTGTCTGAGCCTCCTCTGCCTCGCCGTGCTGGCCAGTGGCGGCGCCGCCGCCGCCGAGTCTCACTCGCAGTGCACCGACAACCCGCCGGACCTCACGGCCGGGGGCGACGAGGCCGGCGCGGTCGTCGACGACCTCGCCGGCTTCAAGGCCTACGTCACCGGCGCCGCCCACTCCCACAGGGCCGTCGTCCTCGCCTCCGATTTCTACGGTCAGTTCATCTTGATTATGGAATGTGCAGGCAGAGTATGGGTGTGAGTGTGACTTGGTGTTGACGGTGCTTTATTTGATCTTTTAGGATTCGAAGCGCCATTGTTGAGGTACCAACTTTTTCTCCTCGCATTTCCTTGTGTTCCTCTCTTCACTGATGATGACTAGGAAATTTGTGAGCACGGACTGCTCTTCAGTAAAAGTACAAAACAATGATATGAATCAATTGCAAATTGTTTTAGCAAGAATGGCTCGGTTTGTGGAACCAAGTCAAATCAACACCAACCCATATCACCATGGGTGCAATACCAATAAATTTGTATCCATATCATTGTTTAAACTAAAAGTCTTGCGCGTTCATGGAAATGAAGGAAAATTGCCGACAAAGTCGGTGAAGCTGGATACTACGTTGTGGTACCCGACTTCTTCAATGGACAACCTTACACAGAAGGCACAAACAGAACAGAATGGTTCCTGGCTCACTCTCCGGTAAATTCATCTTTACCTATGATAATTCTTCATTAATTCATTTTGTCTATATTTTTCTACCCACTCTGATCGGATCTTTACATACAGGTAAAAGCAGCTCAAGATGCAAAACCCATCTTCGCGGCATTGAAGAAGGAAAAGAAGTCTTTTGTTGGAGTTGGGGGCTATTGTTGGGGCGGTTAGTGAAACCAACACATAGAAATATGCTTATATTGCCGGCATGCTTGGAATACAAAATGTTGAAGAGAAAATTAGTAATTCCGCAAATAGGATTAGTTCGTATTCACTTTTTTAGAGATTTTTTTTTGGTTCATGACCTCGTCCTCTACCGACAGGGAAATTCGCTGTGGAGGTGGCGAAAACAAACGAGGTGGAAGCAATTGTCATCTCCCATCCTTCAGCAGTCACTGCCGACGATATGAAAGGTGAACTTTTGTTTATCTTGTTGGTACTCTTATTGGTGAACTATACATGTGTTTTTATTCTTAGCTCAACTGCCACTCAGTGATCAAGTGCCCCATTGAGATTCTTGGAGCTCAGAATGACGCTGTTACACCGCCAGCATTAGTAGATCAGCTTGTTGATGCCTTGCATCAAAGCAATCAGGTTAGTTTCAGGTGATTTCATTCCAAACATTTGGATACCAAATGACTACTATGTTGTTTCTACATGGCTTGTTACCCTGTGCATGGAAGCATGCAAATCAATTTGCATTCATGAAACAGAAAATTCCTTCAGAATAACCCAAAAGTTAGGCAATAAGCACAGAAGATTTCATTCATGTTCTTTGACAAGAAGTGAGTGAGAGCCTCATATGACTTTCGCTTGTTGCAGATTTACTATGCAAAGATCTTTCCAGAAGTTGCCCATGGCTTCGCTTGCAGATACAATGTCACCAACCCGTTCGCAGTCAAGACCGCCGAACAAGCCCTTGGCTTAATGCTCGGCTGGTTCCACAAATACCTGAAATGAGAACGCCTCATCATGCAAGTCCTTGCAATTTGTTACGTCCAAATAAATTTCCCGCAAAAGGAAAATGTTACGTCCAAATAAATAATTTTTTCTTGCATTCATGCGTGTAAACTTACATAATGAGATATGCAGATAATCTGGTTACAATGTGTGTGCTTTACCTTTGTATAATAATCTCTTCACATTGGTACTATCGTCCATGCGTGTGTCGGTGTGTGCAGTTGTTAGCAGCTTGCTATGTCTTCAACCATGTGCAGAATAATACTAGTAATAAAAAAAAGTGGCTTCATCTCTTTTATTAGTTGCGGAGGCAGGCCAAGTTGCCAGTTTAAAACGAAGTCCAGATCTGTGACAGGAATTACGCACTTGCAAAGCAAGATCAGGTTGATCTAAAAGAAAAGGAGCCTCGAGCCCCACATGACCCATCAGCCAGTCCTGGTATACCGCCCCCCCGCAAGCAAATCTGCCAAACTTTCAGGTACCAAGCACAATAAATTTCACCTGAAAAACAAGAACAGATACAACTCACATCAGCACACACGCATCTTATAGCATCACATCCAATGGCTATAAAAGATGAATGAGACCAAATTATATCTTATCTAGATGAGTTCTAGTAAAACTGATAAATTTCTAGGTTACAAATGGCACACTAGAAGGAAATTCTTATATTTCAATCTGCCTCTAGGCACAGATGTGTGTATTGCCCTGCTCCAATCAACCAAACGAACAAATATCGGCAACACGGAATGGATGCGATCTCTAGAATCTTATCGCACGGACCCGGCAGCCTGGTAGGAACCGATTGCTGAACCGGGAGTTTACAACCAGTCAGGCTGAGTTGAGTCACGTCCAGCAACACATGGTGGTCCCTCTTGCACGCACCACGTATGCAAGTGAGATGCGAAGCGTGCTATCTACTCCTACATCGAGTGAGGTTGTCTCTAATCTTCTTTCTACCTCGGCCCTTCTAAATCTACCCAGCGATATATGCTTCGATCTGAGATAAGCTCTGCACGAAGAAGATGCACATTGATGTTATGGTTCCATTCAGGCGATCGATTCGTAGCTTCGTCGACCGTAAATGCTTAATTTTGTGTTCATGTTTGAAGCTATTTTGAACAAATTTTGTCAAATTTGTCGCGCATGGTCGATCATTTGAGATTTCTTTTGACCAGTAGCTCCGCCTTGCAGTTTCGCACGACTTTCGTATTGCGCATTTTCCGTTTCAACGACTGTAGACGAGTAGATCTAACTTCTTCCTCGTTGGAACGTACATATGCATATGTGTGATGTGTGTTAATGACACTCCTTACTCCCGCGTGTTGTTGCACTAGTGCTCGTTCCTCTCAACCTCCTCTCTCGTGTCCTACTACACTTGGGCGGTCTCCGTTTTCTCTCCCATGGCTTGCTACACTGAAGCCATGACCGGCGTCGTTTCTCTCGACCTCCTCGTTCACGTCCTACTACATTGACGCCGTCGGCGGTGTTGTTCTTTTTGGCCTCCTCCTCTGTGTGTTATGTGTAGGTGTCAACTCCTAACCATATCCCATGTATACAATCAAACAATGTGTAGTTGCATGAGTGAAGACAATACAGGACACCAAACAACGTGCCAAAACCAATCTAGATCCGGCTTGAGCGCCCCCACACCCACCACCGTGCGCCCCTTACAGGCATGTCCGCGCCGCCACACACTAGCGCCACCCGTACTCGCCACCAGCCTGCCGAGAGAGCCACACCCACCCCCGTGCGCGAGCATGAGAGAGCGACCACCAGAGAAATGCGACCCCCTTCCCTGGAGCCGGTCCAATGGCTCCTTTGGCGACGGCAAGCCGGAGAGGAGAAAAAAAAGTAGGTGGCAGCGGCTTTAGCCCTCCTCCCCTCGTTGCCAGTGTCGGGATACTATGAAGACCGTTGACGGCTTCTCTATCAACAACTTAGTATAAAGTTGGATCATCTATTTTGGAACGGAGGAAGTAGACGGGAAGGAGAAGGGAAAGTAGGCGGCGACGGCTTTAGAGCTTTTTTTCTTGGCCCCCCGTACAAAGATGTCAACATATACACATTTTTTGTTCCTCTTCTTAATGAAAAGGCAGAAAGGTTGCTGGAGGGGTTATATTACAAGATTGCCATTGAGCAACACGTCCCACGCGTCGAAAGTCGAAACTACCTCGGCCTGAGAGTGAGGCCCCGTCGATTGCTCGCATTCCGATCCCCATTCTGCGCCGCCACATGGCACGGACGGCTCCGGTCGCCGACGCCGACACCATCGCCGTCCTCGGCGGCGACCTCCTGCGGGAGGTCTTCCTCCACCTCCCCACCCCGGCTGACCTCCTCCGCGCGGCGCTCGCCTGCAAGCCCTTCATCCACGCCGCCCGCAGCGCCCGCTTCCTCCGCCGCTTCCGCCGCCGCCACCCCTCCGCCTGCCCGCTCCTCCTCGGCTGCTTCGTCCACCGCCCCAGTGAGGACCGCTGCCGCGAAGACCCCAGCCCTCTCCTTCTCCCCGCCCCCCTTCCCGCCGCCGCGCGCCGCGTCGTCGAGGGCGGCGACTTCGCGCTCTCCTTCCTGCCCGACCGCGGCTCGTCGGGCCCCGACCCGTGGAGGGTCTTGGACAGCCGCAGCGGCCGGCCCCTGCTGTGGGATCGGGCGTCCGCGGAGCAGCCCGTCGCCGATCCGTGGAAGGTCTTGGACTGCCGCAACGGCCGCCTCCTGCTGCGCAATCGGGTGTCCGGAGAGCTGGCCGTCGCCGATCCCTTGACCCGGCGCTGGGCCTCTCTCCCCGCGCCCCCGGCTGAGCGCCCCGTGGGGTACGGCCTCGTCACCGACGACGGCTGCTCGTCGGTGTTCCAGGCGTTCTGCCTTTCAGAAGACGGCGGGGGCTCCTCCGGGCTCCGCGCCCTGGTCCTCTCCTCCAGCGAGCTCCGATGGGCCGACGCCGCTGTCCTCGCGGGCCAGTACAATCTCGAGGACTCCCGGGTGATGCAAGCCAACGGGTCGCTGTACTGGAAGCTCAAGGGCGGGGAGCGCATGGTTGCGCTCAACACGGCGACGATGGCGTTCTCCTTGCTGGAGCTCCCGGATTTCGCGCGGCAGTTCAGCTTCGATGTCATTGAGAAGGGGGACGACGATGCTGGCGGGCTCTACCTGCTCACCATGCTCGGATGCTGCATCGAGGTATGGGGCGGCTGGGATGATGGCAGCGGTGTGCTAACATGGACACTGGTGGACAAGTCGGTGAGGTTCCAAAGGGCCATGGCGGAGATGATTGGTTCACCACAGTTTTACCGGCATGGGCTGGTTGTCATTGCGGTGGTTGCCGGTGTGGTCTTCTTGCGCAATAAGGATCGCCTGCTCTCCATTGATTTGGAAACTATGAAGCTGAGGATGTTGGTTCGGAAAGACGAGTGCCCATCGGCCCTGATGTATCCTTACACGATGGCGTGGCCGCCTTCATGCTTGAACCCTACTGAACAAGGTGCTGGATAAGATGGTACCCCTACTTGCAAGTTTTGGCCAACAATCTGATTATTATACATAAATATTTGAACCAAACAATTCAGTTTATAACTTAACATTTTCTTCTTGGCTTTAGCTTTTGTGGAGATAAAAAGAGCATGCTGATCACACTCCAAAACTTATTACTTTGTTCGCATCTTGGTTGGGTTAAATCTTCTGATACGCTGAATACCCTGATTCTGCTGCAGAAATGTGAGGCTCACTACATCTTATGATGATAATAAGGTTTTGTGCAGAGGTAACGAAGAGGAAGGAGTTCAATCATCCATACGATGGTTGCGGCGCAACCAGTTGTGCCTAAATGTCTGAACCTCGTACGATGTAATTAGTTACTTTTATGTTCTTGGTGTGTGTTTGTGTGGTCACTCTATAATCCGACTTCGTAATCTGGGGAATGCAGTATGTAGCACGCTTCCTTCCTGACTGTTGTATTGTACCAGTTCATCTGTCTCCTCAAATTTGTGTGATACAATCCTAGTCGAGGTTGGAGTGTGTCTCCTTCGATACAGATGCATGGATTATATCTCAGTGTAATAAATGGGCTTACAGAATCATGCACATGTAATAAACTGAAGACTGAAGAGTATCAGTTTGTGTCTGAGCCTTCTTATCTAACCCCTGAAGAATTTCTGAGATGCACCACGGATGGAGACAGCAGCCTCAGGTTTTGGGCCCTGTTTCCTTAGTTTATCTGGGTCGACAATTAGGGTTTTGTAGCCTAGTAATTTCCTACTATCATGAATGCATATGGACTTACGACTACAATGACGTTACTAGTTTCTGATGTTCATAAATGCTTTCCCCCTTGCAGTGCAATTTTCCTTCAAACTTCTGCGTTTCTTCACATGTTACTGTCAAAGTGTTGATTCTTCCACTGTGCCCATATACATTTAGAAAGTAACAAAGATAGGACCGCAATATCTGGGAAATGTTCCTTGCCAGAGATGACATTTGCGAACGACCCAGTTGGCATTTTTAGGGACACGGCTCCTTTGGGTTTGTGACGTGTGGGCCAGCAACCCGTTGAGCCCACATGTCATGCACACAATGGCAGGAGCGAGTCTCATTTTTAGTGTTATTTGGGTGGCAATTTTAGTGTAGTGCAAGGCAGTTCGTTTGTTTTGAGGCAAATTTCTTCGAAAACTGCTATCCGAGCGATCTGGATGGTGTGTGGCTTGAGGTGGTTCACTGGGAAACGTCAATGGAGAATGTCGGACAGATAACATTTCCGTAATAAGGATATCATGGCAATTCATGTTCTTGAAACATCAGCCAGAAAGCATTTCCTCAAAACAGAGCGTTTCTCATGGCCTTGGCATCCGGGGATAATTATTGGAGCAATTTGTGTGTGTGTGTGTGTCAGTTTATCAAATTGCTCAGTGGGGAGTAATTTAGACTAGTGTATGACATTAGTCTAAGTTACTACCTTCATAATGCAAAGTAACATGATAGTAGTGTCATAGATGGCTTCATTTATTAGCTTGTAGACTCATCTTGTCTTGGGAAGCGCTATGTTATAGTAACATATTATGTTACCACCTCATATTAAATACTTGCCACATAAGCAAAAATTTCTTGGAGTGCGCTATGTTACTAGTGTCATGCATATTAAATACACTAGAAGTCTTAGAACTTGCGTGCGACGGTCAGTTTGGTGCATAAACTTGTAAAATACATGTTTTTGGTCATCTAACTTGTGCGGGCGTGTAAATACAGTCACATTTTCCGTACGCAGGTGTATTCGCTGCCTACATGGCACACCAATGGCCGGCGTTTTTTTCATAAACACCCTCATTCTTTTTACTTTTTATAAAAGCAATCCAACAATAGTTGCCCGCTGGGTCCGACCGTCAGTGTACGTTGTAAATATATTGGGTCCATTGTCAGTGGCTAGTGCACGTGATGATTTTTCCGGAAACACGCTCATTCTTTTTTACTTTTTGCAAAAGCACTCCAACAATAATTGTCCGCTGAGTGCCTGGGTCCTACGGTCAGTGTAAGTTGTAAATATATTGGGCTGGAAAAAATGGGACGAGCGAGTTCTAACCAAGGACCAATTGGAATGGAGCCAGCGACCTATCCACCGCAATTGATCGTACTTGGTATTTCATTTGGACTACTAAGGTATATCACCTCTAAAATAAAAGGTGCACATTCTGAATATATTTTCATTTCTCTAGATTTTCAAATTTAAAATTATTCGGATTGAAACAATTTTTCTGATAATTTGTTCGAAAAATAATTAGGTACATTCATTCTGCACTATATATTCTTTTGTCTAGCTATATTTCTTTTCGTTGATTTCTTTGAAAGAAATTTCCGTACATTCATTGTTAACTATGTTTCTTTTATATAGATTATTCAAATTCAAATAAAAATTAGTTGATTTGTCCCCCAAAAAATATGTACATTCATTCTGACCCATATTTTCTTTTATCTAGGTTTTCAAATTTAAAATTATTTGAATTCAAACAAAATTTCGCTGATTTTCCCCAAAAAATATGTACATTCATTGGGCACTAGATTTACTTTTATCTTATTTTCAAATTTTAAATTATTTCAATTCAAACAAAAAATTAGATGATTTGTCCAAAAAAAAGATGTACATTCTTCTTCACATATAATTTCTTTCAGCTAGATTTTTGAATTCATAATAAATTACGTTTATTTGTCTGAAAGAAATTTACATATATTCATTATGAACTTTATTTTATTTTATCTAGATTATTCAAATTCAATCAAAAAATTAGTTGTTTTGTCCGAAAATTTACATACATTCATTTTCACCTATGATTTCTTTAATATAGATTTTGAAATTTAAAATTATTTGAATTAAAAAATTACATTCATTTTGCACTATATTTTGTTTTATCTACATTTTTAATTTAAAATTACTCGAATTCATACAAAATGTTTGTTGGTTTGTGCAAAAAATGCGTACACTCATTCTGCACTATATTTTGTTTTATCTACATTTTTAATTTAAAATTACTCGAATTCATACAAAATGTTTGTTGGTTTGTGCAAAAAATACATACACTCATTCTGCACTATACTTTGTTTTATCTACATTTTAAAATTAACATTACTCGAATTCATACAAAATGTTTGTTGGTTTGTCCAAAAAATATGTACACTCAGTCTGCACTATATTTCCTATCTAGATTTTTAAATTTAAAATTACTTGAATTCAAACAAAATCTAGTTGATTTGTCCAAAAAGTTTATTGAGAATATAAGTAATTTTCTTAAATAGAAAGAAATAATACATAAGAGAATTGTGTTTATCTATTTAAATGTCAATGTGGCCAGATGGTTGGCGCTCGCACACGTGGCGAGCTTATGTGGTCATAGGTTAGAACCGGTGCTTTGCCCTTTTCTCGTTTGGTTTCTACTTTAACTCGTACGGTTTATCTTATATAAAGCTAATTGTGCTCTATAAACGTCAATAGTAAGGAGGTCAAGTGGCTATCTAAGTTAGCGGGGCGTGTGTTTGAATCCTGCTGCTGCTCTAGCACTTTTCATTTTATTTGAGGATTTTGTGCATAAATAAATAAAACGCAAGGGTGCTTTTTGAAAAATAACAGTGCACGCGGATTACCCACTGCCTCATCCCATGATAGTGGGGCCCTGCCATGTTTTTTTTTGCGTGCACATGATACGGTAGAAAGCACCGTATATGAACGGAAAGACAAGTTAGATGACCAAAAACACATATTTTACAAGTTTATGCATCAAACTGACCGTCGCGTGCAAGTTCTATGACTTGCGGTGTATTTACCTCTCTAAGTTACTACCTTCATAGTGCAAAGTAATTAAGTAGTAGTGTCATAGATGGTTTCATTTATTAGCTTATAGACTCATTTTGCTTCGGGAAGCGCTATGTTTCAGTAACATATTATGTTACCACAAGCACCTCTTTTTTTATTAAATACTTACCACATAAGCAAAATTGTCTTGGGAGGTGTTAAGTTACTACCTAAGTTACCCCCACTATGGCTAGCCTTATTGTCACTTCTCTTCTCTCCAAATAAGTCATGGCTTCAATTTAATTTAACAAAAAAAATCATGAATGCCTTTTGTGTCTGCAAAAAGTAGTGAAAAGAGTTTCTTAGAGCGGGCAACCCATTTCAATCCTCCAATGCAAAGGTGCTTAGATAAGGTGCTTAGATGAGGTGCTTAGTGCATTAAATAGTTTAGCAACTCAACTTCCCAATGCATAGGTGCTTAACTTGTTGCTAAGCACATAAACTCTTTCATGCATTGGTCATCTTCTTTCATTTAAGTGGTTTGCCTAGGTTCACGTGCTTAGCATTGGTTCTTTCTGGGGTCACCAAAATGCTCTCTTCTCTTTAATTACTGTGCCATGTCATTTTTTCCTTACATGACATGCTTAGCACCTGTCCAGGGTGGAGCACTGGGAAGGGCGACCATCTCCGCCCACCCAGCTCTCCTCGTCCTTTTCCCTCTCTTTCTCCTCCCAAACCAAATACTCTCTCCTTTCCGGTTTATAGGGCTCAAATATGAAATCTCATCAACCAAGACAGATGATGAGTGGAGGAATGTATCTCGTATTTTACAAAACTACCTACTCCCTCTTTTCTGGTTTATAGGCCTTATCTCAAAATTTTAGTTTTCCATTTTATAAGGCTCAATTTGGTTGTTCCCCATCACAAGTTCAGATTGCAAGATACATTAAATCATTGCATGCAAGTATTAAGAGAAAATTGACCAATTCATGTACTTTATGCATGCATGATTGTAATTAATGCATTGGTAAACATAATTTTTTGAGAAAACAAGAGCATTAATTGGGTGCTTTTGCAAACTACAAAAGGTATTCCACCACTCACCATCTATCTTGATTGGTGAGATTTTTAAATTGAGCCTTATAAACCGGAAAGGAGGAAGTAAGTGAAACTAGCGCATTAATTTGAAGTAATTGCACTACATGCATGCTTGGCCACTAGATGAGTAGGACATTGTATGCATTGGTTAGTTTTTTTTAATTATTGCATGCAAAGGTTTAATGTGCCTTGGAATCTTAATAGGAGTTGAAGATGAGCCTTTTAAATTGGAAAAACGAAAAATTTGAGATAAGCCCTGTAAACCGAAAAGGAGGGAGTATGCGTGTGCAACTCCTGCCATCTCCGCCGAGAGGCCGAGGAGGCCAAATCCTTTCGGCGAGCGGCTCTCCCGTGTCCCATTTTCACCTTCGCAGTTGATGGCTTTGACGTCATCCGCACGACCGCACCCACCGCATGTTCGCCCAAGAGGCCCCGACGGCTAAATCATCCTCGGCTTCGTCTTCGACAAGGTCCGTGTCGGCGACTGCGCCACGCATCTCCGGCCACGAGGAGCTCCTGGGCATCCTCACGGGCGCCGTCACATGGTCACAGAGATGTCTCGCAGAAGCAGCTTGGAGGCAGCATTTCAGCGAACACCCAAGGGGTGTCGCGAATAAGCTTACGCGAGCAACCTAATTGCAGTATTAACTTTCTGTCCACACCACAGATATAAAAAAACAGTGTAGATGAAAGAAGCAACAATACGCCCCGTCATCTATTTTGGAACGGAGGGAATATAATATTGTGGCAACAAAGATGAAAAAAAAACACCTCTCTTATAATATAGGAATGTACAAAACCTTGTAGATGGCTACGTCTACGGCGGGAGCGCATCCTGGCCAAGGTAATGGAGGTAGCTGTCGTGGATCCAAGAGCTGGACAGGAGCCATACTTGTTTGGAGAATGGACAATTCAAAAATGAATGGTTTGCAATTCGGGCACTTGATCACAAAGCTTGAAGCATCATAATGGGGCCATCCATCGCCTGTTAGTTGATCAGCTGTCCGATATGGGTCCTGCAACCCGAGCCATAGCAAGAGCTGGCAGTCCTTGCTGACTACTGTCCATCGGCGGTAAGCTTCCTGGAAATTGAGTTTGGCTTTTGACCCAGAACGACATTCTGGGTCAAGTTCCACAACCGTAGAAATTGCTGAAGGTCTTTCTTCAAGAACCAGAATGGCTGAAGTAAGCTAGAATGAATTGAATAGGCAGAATAATAATCCTCTCTCAACACAAGTGACTGGATTCCATTCTGTCAATTGATCCATCATTCAGCACCACAATGGTGCCTGGTTGTCTGTGCCTTTCAATCAGCTTAGCTAGTGTGCCAGGTTAAAGAAGGCTCCTTACTATTTGAAGTGAAGCCTTGTTACTAGTGTCATGAGTCTATTATACTACATCCCTAATGCATAGTATTATAAGTTGGTATCATAGAGGACTATATTTATTGTCATGCATGACACCAAATAGCACATCATTTAATATGATACGGTATCATGATATGGATACTCAAGCCTCTCTTTCTTTATTTAATTCTATGCCACCTCATCAAACTTGTTTAGTTGGCATGCATGATACTATCTATGATACTTCCATTACGGGCAGCCTTACCAACCTATATTCATTGTATCAAACCACCACACGAGTTACTCCGGATGTTCAAACTCCAGGCCTCGTCCCATCCATGCCTCCTCTAGCCTTCCTCCTCCTTCTACTTGGCCAAATCCTTCTCTGCTACGGCCATTCATGCAGCATTTTTTTGCATGGGTGGCCAGGTCGGCCGGTGTTTTTTTGACAGAAAAACTGCAAGGGAGGCCCCTATATTATTTTGAGGGCTGCTACATGGACGATAATTTTGTGCCCGACGCCTGCACGATACTACGTGGCAGCACCAACAACGTTTAGGCAATTGTTTTTTATTCAAAAGCTGAAGCTAGCGCAGTTGGGAACAAAATATCGGTTGCAGATCGTGCATATGGTGTCGTCCGTGAAGCAATTCCGATTATATTTGGTGCAACAAACCCAAACTGCAAGTACATTGTCTTGAACTTGGGTGGGTGGGAAAGCTTCAGCCCCTTTCCACCACTAGGCTATATATACCTCAGTCTGCAGGTTGGCCGGTATTGCCCTATGTTGGCTTCTGTGACAGTTTTAGCCTAGTTTTTCGTATATTGACCAGGCAACTCTCTTATTTTTAATGAATCGAGATCCTTCGGACTGACTTCGAAAAAAAGAGAAGAAAGAACCGGAAATGCAACTTGGCTCCCGGGTCCCCACACATGTGCCTCACGATTCACGCATAGAAAAGTATTCTCCTGCGTATTCGGATTTAGAAAATGTACCTTGGCCCACGCGCAAAATCACGTGGCTTGCTAACGCCGTTTCGGTACAGAGCGGGGATGACGGACACATACGTTCGGGACTCTTCTCCCCCACCAGTCTGCCTCCACCGCCCACCCCGCACCACGCGACGCTCCATCTCCCCCGCCCACGCCGCCTTGATCGCTCCTCCGAGTCCTCCCCCCAGGTCCAGGCCGGCGCCGCCTTCTTCCCCTATGCTGCGCCGCCGCTGCCTGGTTCCAGATCTAAAGCTTGGATTTTGCGCGGCAGACCAATGACGCATCCATCCCCAAGTGCCCCTGGCCATGGCGGCCGTCGTTCATGTCCACCTCCACTACCATTAACTCCCCCCTCCTCCGTCCGTCGCCTCGCCGACCCGACCTCTTCACCTCGCCATGGCGCTCCCCACACCCCGCGCTCCTGCCTGCCCGCCTCCGCGCCCCCTCCCTGCCTGCACCTGCCCCCTCGCCGTCACTAGCACAGATGAGTGGGAGGCAAATGAGGAGTTTGTGGTGGCCACATACCAGCTGGTGCCCGTCGACGACCCCCGCGCACAACTCCACTTCCTGCAGGTCGGTCCACTTCTCCCTTGGGCCATTTAGTTTCAGTTCATTTCACTAGATTTGGGATATCTGATGAAAGACTGGATTTTTTTTACACATTGCATCTCTCCTATACCAGGTTAGGAAGATTACTTGGATGCTTTTCAGGCTTCTCCAGCATTAACCGGGCATGCTCTCCAGTATGAACAATCACTTATTCAGGTACGCTCAGTTCAGTACCTTCACACATTTAGAGCTGCTGATATTAACACAACAACCTGTTAGGATTAAGTACCTTTAGGTTTGTGTCAAAGTTGATGTGGGTGGATTCAGTACCTCGACAAATTTTAGTGTTGTTGATATGGGTGGGGGTACTAGTTTCAAACAAGATCTCAGCAAAATGACAATGACAGTTTAACTGAATCAGGAAGAGTTGTTTGAAAATTGGTACTGTGAAATGAAATTCTAGTGAACCTAGACTGAATCATGCACACACAGAAATGAATGAAAATTGACAGTCAAGTTTAACTTGTCATTCTGGGCGAAACTTGACTAAATCACAATGTGTACTGCAAAATCAAATTCTAGTGAAACTTGACTGAATCATTCATTCAGTGACAATGACAATGATATGGATGAAACTTGACTCAATCATGCAAACACATTTAGCACTTCACTTGTTTTCATCTCACTTTAATTGCAAAACGGCATTTCTAGTGAAACTCAAGAACCCTTGTTTGTTTGCTGGTTCGATTAGCCAGCAGAAACTTTATTTGCTGAAACCACAATGACAACGACAATTCTTGTGGTTGTTCTGATCTCACTACCACTCAATTCTTGTACTGAAACCACAATGACAATTTGGTTCTGCATAACCTCTTATATATGTCCAGTAGGATGTACTCTTGCAGCCAGGACCAACTCAAGAAGTAGATCCATTAGATCTCAGATTTTTTAGAACTGTAGATTTTTGTTGTGAGTTCAGTAGTTCATTAGCATAAGTTCAGTAAATTCAGTCACTGTTTTCACACTCTTGACTGTATATTCTCTGTATATTTGACTGTATTCAGATCATGCAGTGACACTCTTGACTGCACGACAATAATCCGCGGCGCAGGCAGCCGAAGCGGACGAAGTGGCTGGTCCTGCGAGTGGCGGTGGTGGTCGCCTGCGTGGCGCAGGTGGGCGGCGGTGGTCATCCCCATGGCAGTGGCGTAGGTGGGTGGTGGCGCTGAGCCCGACGATGGATGCACTGGTCGCTCCCGTGCATGGTGGTGGGGGAGGTGCGCAGGTGGGCGACGGTGGTCATCCCCATGGCAGTGGCGTAGGTGGGTGGTGGCGCTGAGCCCGACGATGGATGCACTGATCGCTCCCATGCGTGGTGGGGGGGGGGGGGGGGGGAGGTGCGCAGGTGGGCGACGGTGGTCATCCCCATGGCAGTGGCGTAGGTGGGTGGTGGCGCTGAGCCCGACGATGGATGCACTGATCGCTCCCGTGCGTGGTGGTGGGGGAGGTGCGCAGGTGGGCGACGATGGTCGAGCTGCGCAGGTGGTCGGTGGTGGTCGCCTCCGTGGTGGCGGTGCAGGTGGGCGGCGGCATTGGACCTGATGGTGGCTCGTGCGGGCGGTGGTGTTGGACGATTTTTCTTTTTGTTGCAAAAATTATAACAAACTACATCTGTGACAAGTTTTTCTTTAGTTTTTATGTCTTGACTCGTACTCTATCATGTTTTTAATTTATTTATCTGAATCAGAAACCGAATCAGTATTTTTATCTGTCATCCTTTATTACTTTCACCTGACATGTGGGGATGGCTGACGGGGAGGGGCGTCCAAACAAACTATATGTACCACGTGACCAGGTACAGGTTCAGAGTACAGGTGCGTCAGAGCTCTTAATATAGAGCCAACCTCCGTCCGCTCCCCCTCATGAATCGTATGTACGTACACTGCAGGCCCCTCATGAATCGTATGTACGTACACTGTGAGCCTGCAGTGTATAAATCTTTTTCAATTCCTGTATTCCTTCGGCAGTGACCTGCAGCACACATCCCCATGCTTGTCTGGGCGGCTCATATTTCAGGTTCACCTGGACCCGAGAGCCAAAACGCCACTCCCGAAAAGAACGACACTTCTTGGTCAAGTTGCACAGTCCAAGGCATTGCTTAAGTTGAGTTGAAATGAATAAAACAGACAGAACAATTTATCAAGGGAAAACCCCTAGAGTCAATCCGCTCTTAATTTTCAAACAAACTAGTGGCTAGTTTGTATTCTGCTAATTGACACATCATTCAGCACCATAATGGCGTCGGGTGTGTGTACCTTTCAATCAGCCTATCTAGTGTAAAAGAAGGACCCTTACTAATTTGAGGTGGAGTCTTGTTGCTCGCCAGCCTAAAAACCTCTATATCCAAGCACCACCACGAGTTACTCAGAAAGTTCAAACTCCGATGCTCCTTCCAGCTCTGGGTGGCTGGGTATTCTTCCAAGCTCCCATCCATGGCTCCTCTCGTCTTCCTACTCCTATTCGGCCAAATCCTACTCTGCACAGCCGTCGACACCATCACCTCCACCACACCGTTGTCCGGGTCACAGCAGATTGTGTCCCAGGGCGGCAAATTCACCTTGGGCTTCTACTCCCCACCGCAAGGTAACACCACCTCTAGCAATTACTACATAGCCATATGGTACAGCAACATACCACTGCCGACCACCGTGTGGACGGCAACCACCAACGTGCCGGTGTCTGACCCGACCACCGCCTCCTTGGAAATCACCAGCGACGGCAACCTTGTCCTCCTTGATCAAGCCAAGAACCGACTGCTATGGTCGACCAATGTAAGTATAGCATCCAACTCCACCATGGCCACCATCAGGGACAGTGGTAGCCTCGAGCTCATTGATGCCTCCAATTCATCGATAGTTTACTGGCAAAGCATAGACCATCCAACAAACACCTTGCTTCCAGGGGTAAAGCTCGGGCTGAACAAAATCACTGGTGTTAGCCAGAGGCTTGTTGCTTGGAAGAGTGAGGCAGATCCATCTCCTGGGTTGTTCTCGCTGGAGCATGACCCAAACGGCACACCGCTTTATTTCGCGCAGTGGAATGATTCCATAAGCTACTGGGCTAGTACCCCTTGGGACTTCGATCTCCCGGGGATGGTGGCCTTGCGATTCGTCAACAGCTCCACAGAAAGTTACCTCTTGTACTCGACGAAAGACGACTCGGTCATCACACACATCATCATCGACATTAGCGGGCAGCTCAGGTTGTTGACATGGCTGGATTCCTCACAGCAGTGGATATTGATCTGGACCCAGCCACAGACGGAGTGTGAGGTGTATGCGCGCTGTGGGGCATACGGCAGCTGCAACCTCAATGCCCTGCCGTTCTGCAACTGTGTCAAGGGGTTCAGCCAGAAGATTCAGAATGACTGGGACCTTGACGATTACAGTGGTGGGTGCAAGAGGAACACACCATTGCAGTGCCAGACCCACTCGACTTCTGCACATTCTCGGTCTGATAAGTTCTATGCCATGGAAGATGTGAGGGTACCTGCTAATGCTCGGGGTGCAGTGGCAACAAGCTCTCAGGAATGTCAGGTGGCTTGTCTGAAAAATTGCTCCTGCTCTGCTTACACTTACAATTACACTGGGTGCTTTGTTTGGCATGGGGACCTGGTTAACCTCGGAGAAGGATACAGCAAATTTTTTGGAGATGGCACATTCTTCCTCAGGCTTGCAGCATCCGAGCTACCAGATCAGCAAAGGAAGAAAACAACGATCATTGGCTCAGTTATTGGTGGAGTTGCTGCATTTTTTATAATCCTTGCAATTGTGTTGTTCTTTCTATCTCGGACGTGCCGCCGAGACAGGACTTTTTGGATATCCAAGACTGCTGGGGCCGCACTGACTGACTTCAGATACAGTGATCTGCTGGATGATATTCAAAGCATTGATTCACTTCTTCTCGATCTGTTAACACTAAGAGTGGCTACAAATGACTTTGGCGAAGGAACTATGCTTGGTAAAGGAGGTTTTGGAATGGTTCATAAGGTACAAACCATGCTGTATCTAGAATTTATCAACTTTATATATTTACCAATGAGCGTGTATTTATTTTTCTTTCACAGGGAGTCCTACCTGACGGTAAACAAATAGCAGTAAAAAGGCTATCTCACAGTTCCAGACAAGGAATAGGTGAACTGAAAAGTGAACTAGTCCTTGTTGCTAAGCTTCGCCATAGGAATCTTGTGAGCCTAATTGGCGTTTGTTTGGAAGAACAAGAGAAAATACTTGTGTATGAATTTATGCCCAACAGAAGCCTTGATACCATTCTTTTCGGTACAACCTTTTCACTATTAATTTCTCAAGGATTTTTTTTCCACTATGGCCGAGCTTCAATAGGAATAGTGCAAGTGCCACCAAACTTTCGTTGCAATGCTGATATTTCTTTTTTAAATGCAGATGTTGAGAAACGCAAAGACCTAGATTGGGGAAGGAGGTTCAAGATTATCAGTGGAGTTGCTAGGGGATTACAATATCTCCACGAAGATTCTCAATTGAAGATAGTTCACCGGGACCTGAAAGCAAGCAACATTCTGTTGGACTTTGATTACAACCCTAAGATTTCTGATTTTGGCTTGGCAAAGATATTTGGAGGGGATCAATCAGAAGATGTCACTAGACGTATTGCCGGGACATAGTAAGCACAGTCAGCATTTGATAGCTAGGCATCAAAGTAGAACCTATAGTAACACTTCTGTTCTTCTTGCAGTGGATACATGTCGCCTGAATATGCCATGCACGGTCAATACTCAGCAAAGTCGGATGCGTTCAGCTTCGGCGTTTTGGTTTTGGAGATCGTCACGGGAAGAAGAAACAACGGCTCCTGCAACTCCGAGCAATATGTTTATCTCGTAAATCTTGTAAGTACTTAAGAACCAAAGCTAGTTAACCCTGTGCGCGGCTGAATCCCTATCATAATAACTGAACAATTTACCAATCTGGTGCAGGTATGGGAACACTGGACCAGGGGAAATGTCGTCGAGTTGATCGATCCATCCCTTAGCGGCCATCCTTCTCACGTTGACCAGGTGCTGAAATGCATCCGAACCGGGCTGCTGTGTGTGCAGAACAGACCTGAAGATAGGCCGACAATGTCGTCGGTAAATGCCATGCTTACCAGCCAGAGTGTCCGTCTCCCTTCTGTTTCCATGCCAGCCTTCTGTGACAGATTGAGTGGATACAGTGATAATTCAGAATCGGAGTCTTCGAATGGAATGACCATCACAAAGCTTGAGCCAAGATGAGCCTTGAAGCAGTTGCTGAACCAGTTTGTACTAGTGTTACTTTACTACCCCGTCCATCCCATAATATAAGAGCATTTCTGACACTACAAAATGCTCTTATATTATGGGACGGAGGGAGTATCTCCTAGAGATGAGCTTGATGTACCTGGTGCTTATGTTTCATGGTTATGATGAAAAGTCTTATGTGCCTCCAAGGTTATCTTCAGTATCAGTTTTGCTGTGAAGTGAGATTATGGTATTTCTGCTGGAGAAAATGTCAGTGGCATTATTAGCTGCGATATTTGGCTCATACAAATACATGTATCAATAGTTAATTTAGCAGCCTCTCCATTTTGGCTATCTTCTAAGATTAGCTTTCGTTCTGTAAAATTTCACTTGCAATATAGACAAGGTTTTCATATGGATCTTGGTGGTTTTCTATGGTGCAGAGCAAACCCAGTTTTGTGCGGGTGGTGAAACAGATTTAATGCTGTCGTTGGTAGCTTGGATTTAAGACAATACTGAGACGCTTGACAGGGTGCTCATGAGCAAAGATTGAGAACAAAGACCCCTAAAACCTAGATAGGGCCCTTTGTAATCATACCTCGCTGATGGTCAACACTGAAGCAGCATCTCATAGGAGAAACCAACCTTTGTTCAAATTTGACTAGGATGGTTACCAAGCGCAACTCTAGCAGACCCCGCAAAAACTTGACCCGCAAATCGCGTTTGCGGTTTCACAAAGATCGCGTTTGCGGGTCGAAAACTAACGCGGCTGAACAGAAACCGTATCTAAACCTGCATAATTTGAAAAAACACTTCCGCGGAAGAAATTGCACAAACATAGTTCATTACATACTACATAGATTTTACATGATCAACAAACTACAAGCATAGTTCATACTAAATACTACGTTAACTAGTACTAGAGAGGGTCGGATCTGACGACAGTGAGGTCGCGGCAAATGGACGGCGCCATGGAGGAGAAGGACGGTCAATCCTCCTCGCCGGAGCTGCACAGGTCGACATACTTCGCCGCCTGCTCCTTGCGGATGCGGCATCACTCCTCGGCCTTCTCCTTGACGGCGAGGTTGGCAGCGACCGTCTGCCGCCACTGGAGGTCTTCGAGCTCCTCGCCATGGCGCCGACGCTCCGCCTCCTCGCGCACGCTCCGCTCGGTGATGGCGGCCGCAACGGCATCGACGTCGGCGACGTAGTCTTCCGGCCCGACGACTCCGCGGCGGCCAAGCGGAGCGGGGTCCTCCTTCACGGGGACGAAGGCGAACTCGTCCGGCTCCTCCTCGTCCTTCGACCACTCCCTCTTCACGGGGAGAAGGCCCGCGCCGGAGGGGGAGGAGCTCCCGACGTATGATGACCTCGCGAAGGAGAAGGACGCGCGCCGGCAGTCGTACTCCTCCATCTCGCTCCGCTGGAAGCTCGCCGGCGGCGACAGGCCGCGGTTGGTCCACTTCCAGGCCCCGCGCTTCGTCGCGCCGTCCGACCAGACGCGCCGCTCACGCTCCGGGTCCCTTCCGCCGCTGGATCTGCTGTCGGAGCCGCGTCCGGAGCTCCACATTCGGCCCCACATGGCGGCTGGAGGTGGGGCGGGTGGTCGCCGGCGACGAAAAATGTGAAGATGGGAAAGGGGAATTGCGTGGCTCGGCGGCGGCGGGGGATAGGGTTTGGACCTGCAAACGAGTCGCGGAACCGCAGATATAGCGGTCGGGGCGTGCGGTTTGCGGACCGAGATAAAAAATTTGCGGGCCGGGCGAGTATGCGGGCTCTGTTCTGGCCGGAAAATTGGGCCGAGCCCGCATACTCACCGAAATTTTGCGGGTCTGCGTGTTTTGCTGGGTCTGCTAGAGTTGCTCTAAGCATGGCCTCTTTAACATGGGGCAAATTGCTAGCATGATGATCATGATGATCAATGTATTTTCAAACTCAAGCTGGGTGTACATAGAAAATGATACCCACGGGGCACGAGCTAGAATAGAAAACCAAAAACTGCAAGGCGGATCAATTTTCCTTTCACCAACGTGTCATCCCACGCGTTTAAATTTTAGAATCATCACTTTGAACCAAATTCAGCATTACAGACCGATTTGTCTTCCATCTTCAAAATTAGCACTACATGTTTTTTCCGTTTCAGTGTTTTCGTATCATGTGATCCAAAATAGACCCCTTGTGTACACCTCTGTAATCTTTTACAAGACGTTTCTAGAGTCAGTGTAAAAAAACGTCTTACATTAAGTTACAGAGAAAGTATGAATTGAGCACATAGCTATTGATCTTCTTTGATGGCGCTGTCAAAGCCGAGTGCTGCTGCTCAAACCTCTGCTTCCTCCTCCTCGAGGCGCTACCAATCCACCAGCATCTGTCGTGATCTCCAGGAGCCACCGGCAGCTCATCTGGGACATGGCCTTCCCCTTGATCCACACTTGGGCGCCACTCGCCATGAAGCATACAGGTCCATGCCCATGTCATCATAACAGCGTGATTGAAGACCAGCCATGGTCTTGCTGGGGTTCTGCTCACCATGAAGGCCATGGTCATGAAATAGCCTTCACTATATTATGTGCATCAGAATCAAGCATGCACGCACCGACGTCCCATTCACAGAGCATTGTCTTCCATCACATCATCCTGATGATCACCAGCAACTGCAGACAGCTGCAGCACCACATCATCAACAGGAGCAGGGTCAGGACGAGACGTGAGTGACCCGACGACGAAAGAATGGACCTCCTTCTCGAGCTCGATCCAGCTCTTGCCGGTATCCTTCCTCAGACCCATCTCCCTCATCTTCTTCATAACCTTGGCTCGATCATCCCATCGGCCTTCCGCTGAGTAGATGTTTGATAGCAAGACGTAAGAAGCAGGGGACTCGGGGTCCACAAGGAGCAACTTCTCAGCCGCGTATTTCCCGATCTCCAAGTTCCGATGGAAGCTACAAGCTCCCATTAAGGCCTGCCAAAGGATAGCACTGTCCTTGAAAGGTCCGTCCTCGATGAATGACTTTGCATCGTCTAACTGACCAGCTCGGCCAAGCATGTCGACCACACATGCATAATGTTCTACCCTTGGGAGCACTCCGTACTGCGATGACATGGAATTCAAGATCTCCAGCCCCTTCTTTGCTGATCCAACATGGCTACAGCCATGTAGTAGTGATAAGAAGGTGACATCTGTGGGATTGGCACCGCTGGCTTTCATGGATTCAAACAGTTGAAAGACTTCAGAACCTTGACCATGTCGCGCGAAGGCTGCGATGATGGAGTTCCATGAGATCGAGTTTTTACTGGGCGTCTCATCAAAGACCTGGACAGACTCTTGCAGCTCACCGCACTTTGAATACATATTGATCAGACCATTGCAGACATATATGTTCCTTCCGAAGCACTTCTTGATGACCAGTGCATGGATTTGCTTCCCAAGAGCAATTGGCGCGGAGGCACCAAATGCCCCCAGAACTGCGGAAACCATGTTTGTATCAATGCAAATTCCTTCACCCGCCATCTCAGCGAACAATTCGAACGCCTTCTCTTCCAGCCCATTTTGAGCAAATCCGACCAGAATGACTGTCAAGAAAACTTCGTCAGGCTGCCGACATGCGCGGAACACACTCAGAGCATCCTCCATTAATCCGCATTTAGAGTAAACATCCATGAGCCCACTCTCTACATGGAGGTCGGTCGCGAGTCCAGCCTTCACAATAAGGCCATGAATCTGCTTGCCTTCCTTGGCTGCCAGAGATCCAGCGCAGGCTAACAGGGAGCTCGAGTATGTCGCATTGTTGGCGTCCACCGTGCGCCTCATCTGTCGAAACAACACGATGCTGTCCTCGTAGAGCTCTGCTCGAGCCATCCCGGAGATCATCGCCGTCCATGTAATGACGTTCCTCTCTGCCATTCCCTGGAACGCCCTCTTGGCCGAGCCCGGAGACCCGCACTCGAAGTAGGCGGTCACCAGTGCGTTCCCGACAGACACCTCGCCCTCAAACCCACGCGAGACGACCAGCCCGTGCACCATGGCACACGCGGGGAGGGACACTGCACGCGCGCACACAGACAGGACTGTGGTGAAGGTGGCGTGGTCGCACGAGAGGCCCGAGCGCAGCATCCGTCTGAACTGCGCGAGCGCGTCGTCGGCGCCGGAGGAGGAGGCGGCGGCGGAGGCGATGAGCGAGTTCCAGGAGACGGAGTCCCGGACGCGCATTTCGTCGAACACCTTGGTGGCGTCGTCGTGGCGGCCGCACCTGGCGTACATGGAGACGAGCGCGTTCCAGGCGACGAGGACGTGGCGGAGGGAGGGGTGCAGTGGGCATAGGAGGAAGTGGGCGGGATTCTTGACGACGGTGGCGTGGAGGGCGGCGCCCAGGCGGTGGTCGGCGGCGCGGCCGCAGCGGGAGAGGAGGCCGCTGAGGTAGGCGTAGTTGAGGAGCGCGGGGACAGCCATTTTCTTAAGGGTCATGTACATGCTCAGCTTTTATAATAACAATAATAAAAAAAATTGCGGGGAAGATTATTAATTTCCGAATAATAATAATATTGTTACTACTGTTTTTGTTTTTTGAGAAATTACTACTGTACCACATACGATGCTGTAAAACATAATTAGGTCAGGTACTAGCTTGAAAAACAATCTATATTGTGGGACGGAGGGAGTATTATTTTTCATTGATACTAGCAAAAAAAACCGTGCGTTGCAACGAGAAAGAAAATAACACACGTTCTTAACCCAATAACCATGACTCAAGACCTTAATAGGCCCGCGTGTTTTAGTTTCACATGGCATCACATTTGTATTTCCGCTATGCTCACACACTCGCTCAAAAAAAAAAAGCCCGTGCATTGCAACGGGAAAAAAATTAACACACACTCTTAACCCAATAACCACGACTCAAGACATTAATAGGCCCACATCTTTTAGTTTCACATGGCATCACATTTGTGTTGCCGACAGTGACCTCTGTGCTCACACAATGAAAACACGTTTGAATGTGGTTAGTCTTAATGTCTCTCTCTTTTGCGCGCGCGCACGTGCGCACACTCGCTTGGAATAAGATAAAAAGTATGTTGTTTTTTTCCCACAAGGTTTTTCATAGTTGTGTATGCATGGTTCTCGATGTTTTTTCTCTCACTCTGGTTTTAATAGATGTTTATTTGCAATTCGAATCACCAACGGTACAAAAAAAACGGACCATACACTATATATTAAATTTGCACCAAAAATTATATTTTAGAAATATTTAACAGCTAAAAATAACTTCATATTTAGATTCTACATATTTTTCTAATCAAGTTTCATATATAACATGTTAAAATCTAAGTTACGGTTTAAAAAATATGAATAATCTTATTTTACATAAACTGTAGATTGATTAATCGAAACGTCAAAGGATTTTCTGTTAAAACTAAAAAAACGTTTCGGCTGACTTAAATGTGGACGGCGGGTTGATTGTCTAAAATGTCAGGGGTTTTCTGAGAAAATGAAAAAACGGTTCGGTTGTAACTTAAATGTGTACTGTGGTTTGATTTACATAAAACTGAGGGGTTTATTTGTAAAATGGCGTGACGGACGACCAGAAACAGTCGATGCTTTATTAGTAGGTAAGATAAGATTCTGTATGGTGAAAGAAATAGGATTTTACTTTTTTGCGGGTAAAAATAGGATTTTACTATTTACTATTTTCTCTCTTGATTCCAAATTAAGTTTAAAATTTGTGCGCTGCAAAATTTAAGCCGCTGGCTCCACAAAATCCTGCGCTCCGCTCCTCGAAGTGAATTCCAGCTCTTCGATCGATCGTGCGAGCCAGAAAAACCGTTCGCCTCGCTAGCTCCACTCCGCTTCGTGAGTTGGGCTGAAAGCCCAATAATCTGTTTTGTGGCCCGTGCTAAAGGGAGGTTGGTCAAGCTACCGGCCCGTTCGGGGCTGAAAACGTGACGAGCGCGAGAAACAAACTCTATCGAACCGGTAAGTTTCACTTATCGGTGGCATACATCCGTAAATTCCACGAACTCCCTCGTTTCTAGGATCTGCAGATCAGCTCATTTGCCGCTCCACAATTTTGAACTACTGCTGACTCCGCTCCGCTCCGCTGACTCTGCGGAGTTACAGCGTTTGGGGCTGCTCCGCTCGCTCCGGGAGAGCAGTTCTGGAGCGGAGAGAACCCGAACAGCCCCTAAATGTGTGTCGTTTTCTATAAGAATTATATCATGGTGTTCGTATTTGAACAAAGTTTCGAATGATATGATTTTTATGACATATAACAAATATATTTATCATCAAAATAATGGTCAAAGTTAAATCATGCATTCCCGCAAAAGAATTTTAAATCATATAGATCACATGAGCAGACGAATACTCACATTTACCAGTGAGCTTTTTAACTTAATGATCACCCCTTTTTGCAAAAATGGCCAAAACCGCTTTCTCCTTGATCCTTTCGACGTAGCAGCGCGCATTGTGGGTCGCCAAGTTGCTATTTTCGGGCGGCCACCAACTTTGGACCCTCCTCCTCCTCCGGCTCTGGCAACGTTACGAGCGGATCCATGCGGTGGCAGACGGCGAAACGGGCAAGAACAAGGGTGGAGGTTGACAACGATCGGCTGGAGAGGGTGGCAATGCGCAGGCTTGATGCGGAAACAGTGCGGTTGTGGCCAAATGTGTGGGCTCCAGGTGGGGATTCGGGTGGACCAGGATTGTTGGAGTCCTACGTGGAGGAGGTCCGGACTCCCGCAAATCTTCCCCAACTTTGCATTCGGTTTGCGGGCTTTTGAACACGCGGATGTGTCCACGAACGTATGCGACATCACATTGGATGGCAAAAAAAAAAGGTCCGAATGTTTTGTAGCACGGGTTGGAGATGCCCTAAGTATGGCTTAAAAAGCAAACTGGCTTAAAAAGCAAACTTACAGTGAATGAGAGCAAAATAACCACATGTTCGTTAATTTACAGCAGCGGTTCAAATACTGCCTTCGGTTTAGGTGTGGCTTAAAATACTGATGTTACATAAAGGAGAGCAAATGAATCATATTTTCCTAAATTTATGTCGGTGGTTCAAATAGACCATTGGATTTAAGTATTTTGGTACATCTTGTACAAAAAAAATGTTGTATTTTTTGTCAAACGTTTTGGTTTGCGGCATAGTTTGCATCGGCCAATCGGCTACAATGTCGATCGTATAGCTCTTTTAAGACCACGCCGATATGAGCACAGTATTCGATTTTTGAACCTTGATCGTAGCAAAGAAAATAATCCAACAAAATTTCTGATTTATTGCACTTCCGAGAATTTAAAGAATCGTTTGTTACCTAGTTGTACAAAGGGCGGCCAAGGGCCACAATCCCCCGAAAAATGTTGATGAATGGAGCATTCTGTGATTTTAACATACAACACGCTCTAAATTACACCTAAGCTAACCTTCGAGCATTGAGATACAACAAAATACAACATGGTTCGGCTTTTGCCGCTGTCAAGTGTATTTTGCCACCGGGTAGATGGAAAAACCCACTGGCGTTACTACCAGTTTTCAACTGAAACCCCCCATGCTTGGTTTCACTGGGGCGTTCTTGGTTTCTAGGACGGAGCGATAGCAGCTCCTCACGCCCACAGCAGACAATCAACACCCAGTTCAAAGTTTGTCACGGGACTGTCGCCGAAATCCTCGCCTTGGTTTTGGACCTCATGGTTTGTGTCGACGTAGGGCTCAGACAAATCCAATGACCTTACAGAGGGGATGGCATGCTCCTTTTGGATATCTGACGATGCGGCCGCTGCTTCTTCCCGATCCAAAACAACGAGGAAGTCGTCTTCGAATTCGAATGTCAAGAACTTGTCTTGACAGGCTACACATTTCAATTAATGGTAAGATTGGCATGAATAAATGGCTTTAGAAGGTCATGCAACAGGAGGCAGCCGGTACTTACTGTCCACTAGATGAGCAAGGTGGTGGATGTTCTTTATCATAGTTCCATTTAGTTTTATGACCTGATAAAATTAGTGGTTACAGGAACACATTAGCTGAATGCAAATGCATAACAAGATGGCTAGAAGTGGAATAGACAAGAGGTTTACTTGTTGATTGCCCATGTGCTCGTACCCGATGTTGACATCGTTCGCCAGTACCTGGAAAACATTGGTAACTTAAGAACGTGATAACACTTTGCAGCACTAGGACTAGCCAATTTATCCAACCACGAAATACAACATACCTGAGATACAATTACGATTTGCTCCCCTTCGAAGGTTGATAGAGAGTATCGTGCCTTTGCCAACAGTTTTAACTGCACACAAAGATAAGATATCAACAACAGTAAGAGATTGCAGATCTTCCGGAAAGGTAAGCTGCACGCAGGATGGTCATGTGGAATGATCTTACCCCTAAAGTATCTTCACACTCTTCCCTGCAAACGTAGATAGATTTATGTGTTAGTAACTACAACCTTTCTGACACCAAGCATGGATTGAAAGAGGAAATAGTTGTTTACTTACTCTATAAATGGTTCTGTTAAAGGCGTGAAGACAAGGCCGGCAACTATCAGATAAGAAGGTTGACCCCCATCAACATTGAATGGCACCTTATTTGAGGATGAAGAAAATTGTGAAATCGGTGAAATTTTTACATTTCTAGTTTTAGCTCATGAAATGATCAAGGGTTATAGTGTCTTACTAAATGTTTTCTTGGATGCAAAATGGTTTGCACTTTCATGACCTTGCCTTCCCGAATGATACCTAGTTGGGCAACATCACCTGCATACCTGATTAATAAAATAACAATTGTTTAGTGCAGTTCATGCTATCATGTTGGAACATTTTATTTTCTTCAGATGTTAAAGGATGTCACTAGTGTCAAATTTATATGATCCACATACAGATTATTGGAACAAAATTGCAATGCCTCAGATGGAAAAGGCTTGTAACTTTGGTATCCCAGATCAAGAGGGAGCTTCGTAGGCATTACACACAAGGGTTTTAGGCAAATGGAGAGCAGCGCACATATAATTAAAGACTGCTTAGTTCTCCATGATTTTGCACTACTGAATCACTAATGAAGGTTCAGAAGGTAACATGAAATAGATACATGTTAATAGGTGATTGCATGATTTTCATTTTACCCATCCATACAAATGATAGAGAATGTGACATCTATATGCATCTGTACACATGTTGAAACAAAGCCCACTGGTTATGGCTGTCAAAATATAGATTTGTGGTATTGTGCCATTATGAAATTCCAGACCACTAGAAACTGGTGACAAAAAATGTTCTGCCCTAGAACAGAACATAAATAAATTAAAAAGGTTAGGAAAAGCACTTCAAGATGATTAAGAAAATGATGGTACTTGTGAGGAAGCACTTACTTTTGACTTGTGAGGTAGCGGAAAGCAATCCGCTCAGTGGACCGAAATGGTACTGTTCCTTCACATCCTACCGAGACACCGTCGAAACTTGTTATCACATCTCCCTGGAGAAAAACAAACACCTGATCAGCTTAAGAAGGAAGCAATTGTAGCAAATACCGTTCTGGTAACTATTAATTCAGAAAGATTCATTTGCGGGAAGAAAACCTAAAGGTAGCAAATCTGTGAACTCCATCTAAGAGATGCAGATGCACTTTACCTTTCGCAGAACACTGCTTGCTGGAGCTGTAGGCTCAACCCGGCGGACAAGAACACCCTTCAACCAATTAAAATGGCATGTTATAGGAGAATAATGAAAAACATAGAGCACTATTCAGTGGTAAGGACAAAACTGAGAGTAGTTTCAGAACATACGTTTGTTGGATATAAATCGGTATCTCTTTATTTAACTGTAGCATTTTATTATGTAGGGAAAATGGGTTATTGTGGTGTAATCTCTACCAGACATAGATAACAGAATCCTACACAACTCACTGACTACTCTCTGCTAATACAGATGTACATCTGCATTTAGACAGTAGGCACGATACAAAGTGCTGCCGTCAATGACATGGATCTCACCAGAAACTACTGGCTAAACCCATATGGAAATACATGTACCTTTGTGTGTATGAGAGTTTGTTCGAAAATCTCTAATAAATCTCCATATCCACAAGCTGAAGCTGAACACATATCGATATCATACCTCACTTGAAGGCACCTTCAAGCTTTCACGCAGTGCTGGGTTTTCCAATTTCTGAAGTAGGACGCCCAGGCAAGGAAATCCTGCATAATGTCTGAACACATTGAGGACATCAACTTGAACATACAACAGCAAGTAGACCCTCCGAAAATAAGCATCTCATCAGTCATCACACAGTTTTACTAATGAATGCATATTCGGTGAGTACACATTACGAAAAACTTGTAAATATATTTAGGGGGTTAAAAAGGCTTCAGAAAAATGCCAAAATTAATACAACGCTGAAGTTTAACAGTGGAGCCTGACCAAGCAAATTTTGCAACCAAATGAACAGACTGTAATAAGTTATATGCCAATGTATAATTAAGTACTTAAGGCGCAGTTTTTGTTTTGTTTCCAAAGATATATGTACGTTACCTGTGTATTTTCCATTTTTCCGATAGTCATTCAAGAAATGGGATACAACTGTAGTTGGAATAACATATCCAATATTTTCAGCTTCATCTGACCTGAACACCTAAACAAAAGACAGCATGAAGACAGGGAATAGAAAGACAAGAAGATAAACATTCAACAGTGCAGACACGTATCTGGGTAAGTACATTCATACCAAATGTACTTAACCATTTGATGTTCATCAAAATTACGCATTAACAGGGCTTTGAGTGTATCTTTCAGGTTTGCTAATAAAAACTTTGGGAAAGATAGTCTTTTATTTGAGTAGAAAAACAAAGTGGTCATCGCTTACAAAATGTTAAACGATGCAATTCTAATCCATGATTAAGTAAATCCGATCTGAGTTGATATAGCAAAGCCATATAACCTGGAATTTTCTGAACCCGAAACCAAAACACTTCCCCTCATGTCTAGATGGAGGCCGCAACTGTTTTTATTAATAGCACAGTGGCTACCTCTTGAAGTTGAGACCTTATGCCTCTGATACCATTCTGAGGAAACATGAAACTTGTATTTCCATGAGGCCATAGACCGTATGTACTCACACTGACACACATACTGGTGTGGTAAATATGCAGATAAACCATTATACAACAGGGATATTACATGGCTAATAAAACCACGACAAGTATTTTAGAACTGAGGGAGTACATCACTTATATCCACAGTTCCACACATCGGCTACGTAAGCAAGTAATCAGTAAAAGTACCTGAAATGCTACTCCAATGCATTCCCCTTGCTCATTAAAAGCCGGTCCACCACTGTTTCCTGCCAGAAAGCAAACAATACCAAATACAATATCGATGCTTTATATATCCTCTTCAAAAAAAAAATAGCGAGGAAAGCCCTTCCTAAAGCAAATCACAAGTTCAAGGTAAAAGCAAACCTGCGTTTATTGCCGCATCAATTTGAACCCCAAGAAGATCTGATGTTCCATGCGCATATGGTGTGACCTGGGCTATTCCAAAGGTAAAATAGTATAAGTGCGACTACGTAAGTAAAGCAATATTAAATGCGAATATCAATATACACCTCTGAAATAATACTGAATTTACTGTAACTTCAGTGAGTGGCATGGAACAGAATGACCTCTATTTGCAACCCCCCCCCCCCCCTTTCGTTTGTTTCATAAGGCGTATACGTATTTTGGTCAAACAAGGTCACGAGACCAAGAGAATAGTACAGTTGACCTTTTTGAAACGAAGCTACTGTAATTATAAGCCTAATATTTGGAGACAGACGGAGCAACTGATAACTACTTACCTACCAAACTAGTTAAAACTATTTAGCTAATGTTAGAAGATGAGGGTCGTTTTCTGACAGCAACAAAAGCTTGCGAGCAAGTATTCCAGAAAGATATGTTGATAACTATCATAGAAAGCAGTCTAATTTGTTTCCACATCCTAGAAACATGCGCTGGAGAAAAAGAGAGTATTAGCTATCGAACAGCTATACAAACATACAAGGAGTCGAGGACTTTTTGGATAGCTGAGAAATAGGACAACCATTGTATGCATGAAACACCATCACTTCTCAATTGTTAGGGGAAGAGTCCGTTCAAAAAGTGCAATGTAAAGAAAACTTAATGAGCCAAGAGATAGCACCTCAATGCGTGATACAACGCCTTTTGTCACAGATATAGTGTCTCCACCAAGAGGATACCCGACAACAGTTACTGAATCCTGAGATAAATCATCAGAACGATGTCAGATGGGAAAAGAAATGGAAAAATGATATATCAATCAATATCAACCAAGTATTGTACATATCTTTACAAATGTAGCTACGAATAGTAATAACGAAGGCCTGGTTCATTTGACGCTACTGTCATGTTTTCAGTAAGTACATGGTACATTCGAACATTACATAGTTAATTACCTGAAGACATGGCAAACGACCAAGTTGAAGTGGTTCTGTACCTCGCCAGAACTCTTCATTCTCGACAGAAAGCATCGCAAGATCACATTCTGTGCCTCTAGCTAAGACCTGTAAACTACTTAATCAGACAACCAAACCAGATTTTGGAAGACGTTAATTAAAGTTGCAACTAATAACCAAAAATCTTATTTCAAAAGATATTATTAACATTAACTCGTAGCAAACCTTTCCAAATGTTAGACAATCAAATCATCGTCCGATGAACTTATTATTTCTCTTTAGATTTGTAAGCAATCCTATGTGCCTACTGTGGAGGTCAGACCTTACCAATCTAGAGGAATGTGGTCAATCAGAAAATTTGGCAAGCCAGGTTTGATATGCGCAACAGAACATAACAGTAACAGCAGGATTCAGGAGTAAGAGGTTTACTCATTGGTGAGGGAGTGTCTTATATAAGAACGCT
Source organism: Triticum urartu (assembly GCF_056163025.1). Lineage (NCBI taxonomy): Eukaryota > Viridiplantae > Streptophyta > Magnoliopsida > Poales > Poaceae > Triticum > Triticum urartu. Next base: position 89,800,582 of record NC_141873.1, read on the forward strand.
CTAAGCATGTGCCGATGTTCAGGTAATCCAGATTATGTGAGCACACTTTTGGATAAAATGTCGATAAAGCAGCATAGTCGCAGGGAGAGTACCTTGGCGACGTACTTTTTGTCATCTCCTCTTCGCTTTACTTTAATCTGTATATAAAAGAAGACTTAATTTAATATTGTAAATGGCATAACTAAATCATTAGCCGCCAAAAACAAATGGTACAACATATTGAATTATTGTCAGAACTTTTGAATTAGGCTACTCTGACCCGTACTAGTTATTCAAAACTCCAAAACTAAATAATCCCAAAAATTTCAGAGAAAGCAATTTAGAGTCAAAATACATGTTAATGGTTGAATTGAAACTTCACAGTTTTAGAGCCACGACAAGATTTTAGCCAAGTTGGTGCAGTTCTTGCATTATTGGAGTGCCTCGGAGCTGAAATTAGCTTCATTCTGTTTATATCCCATGCTATGATGTGATCATGTGGATAGTACACCCAGCTAAATAAGAATATAAGATTTTTAGTTAGGTTTCGGGACAACTTACAGGTCATTCAAACTAAAATCTGTGAAACAATTGATTGTTCTGCCTAAGAAGAATGTTAGGAAACAATGCTTATTCAAAAGAAGGTATATACAAAAATGTGGATCCAAGACTCTGCTATAAAATAAAAAGAAGAAATTCATAGGTATGTCTAATTAAGTAAGCACCTGGGTGTCATGTTCAACGCAATGTGCATTTGTCAATAGTTTGTTATCACCAATCATAAAGGCACTGCAAAAGAAATGTGTATTAAGATAAGCAGAAATTCTAAATTCAAGACACGAGGATCACCACTGAAATTATAATTGAAATGAGTGACTGCATCCAGATATGCAGATAAAGGTTAAGGTATAAAAGTGAGACTTGCTTGTTCAAGACTTCAAAAAGTATGCACCCTTTCAGAATGAAACAACAACCAGATATGTTTACAATTTACTTGTGAAGTTGTCCAGTCAGTTTGTGAAACATAACACCAAAAAGGAACACTACATCACCCATCTAACATCATTAAATTAATACTATCCCTAACTGCAGCATATTGAATCCAAATGCTTAAAGCCCGTACCCTTTCCCATCCACTCACTAAACACACAGGACGAGGGATGTCAATAGTCAGTGCCAAATATAAAAAAGGTAAATGAAAAGAACTACAATAAACAATCAGAAACACCAAAAATCTGACATCAGATTTTTGGGCATGCAAATCTGACGTTTTCATGGCAGTTTATGTTGATGCGATGATGGCAAATTTAGTTTGCAAGCACGGCAATTTTCTAACAAAATAAATGAATTGAGGCGGATTTGCCGTGAAATCGTTCGATTTGCCATGGTAAAAAAACTGACGTCAAATTTGTTGTGCAGTCCTAAACAATGTAATCAACAAATCATAAATAAGTATGAGGCCAATACTTGCCTCCCAGTGCTTGAATGTTGCCTTTGCTTCTGCCAAGGAAGCCCATAATCAGGTCTAATATGAGTACAGTAGACCTAACAAGAGATCAAATAGTTAAGCCTGACAGACATGGTTAATAAAAATAAAGCACAGACTACAACACAAAATCAAGGTAACATGACCTTTTGACTTGGATCAGGCTAGAGCACTATGCTTGACAGACATACTTATACACAAAGTACATTTATAATACCATAAGCAGCATCTATCACACATATCAAGTTCTCGCACTAAACTAGCATTGTCTAGCATCATTGACAGCCAGGACATATTCTTGAGACCCACCTTAACAACAGCATTAAGGAATTTGTCCTCTTCAAGATCCTCGAAATCAGCAACCTAGCACAGCACATAGTTAGCAGAAAATCCATGCAACTTATGATGTCATCGATCACAACACTGAGTTCAACAAAAGAGTTTGCAGCAGTTTACCACAAAAAACAGAACATTTGTGGATATAAGAATTGGGAGATATTAGTGTGATTGGTCACCATAGCTAATACGTCCACAGAAATAGATTGCAGGGCAGTAAGAACACACATTAAGGATCTCAGAGACGCCGAATAAGAATTGAGAGATTCTAGACAGTGTAGGCATTAGTAATTGCTGCAAAGGTGAACTTACATGGCAAACAAAAGGAAATGTGGCTCTATCAAATGGTGAATGCGGCAATTAAGACTGCAATGTTCATCTTGCATATCCCGGAAACAGATACATATGACAATGGAGAGTATTGAATTGTAGCACGAAGCACACACCCAATCCAAACAGCAAAACACTACCCTACCCTGCTTACAGAACCAGGAAGCAATTCGATACTACTCCCTCTGTCCCAATAATATAAGATCATTTTGCAAGCTAAACAGCTTGCAAAACGATCTTATATTATGGGACAGAGGAAGTAGCTCCCAACCAAAAAAATGGCCTACTTGGAGCCAATTGGAACGTCCATCCTAAATTGAAATCTAGTGGTTCTACTTTAAACTCTTAGCACTGTACAATGTGCACAACCAAAGACATGGCATTTCATTGCGCTTCGCACCTGCGACTCCTTGAAGTCGATGGAAAGCCCCTTATCCTTGCGCGCTGACGACGCCAGAGAGCCCCCTCCGCCGCCGCCGCCGCCACCAATGCCGCCGCCCCGCCGCTTCTTCGACGCCTCCTCCACCTGCGAACCACCCCAAAACGAGTCCCAGCACGTCAGACAAGCGGCCCCTCGACCCGTTTCTCGGGGACACGGGCGGCAAGCGAACGTAAAAGAAGCGCACCTCGTCGAAGCGGCGCGTGACGCGGCGTGAGGCGGGCGGGTGGCGCGGAGCGCAGGCGACGGCGCGGCGGAAGCGGCAGGAGCATGACGGTGAGGAGGAGGCGGAGGTGGAGGGAAAGGGGAGGGCCGGGGAGGCGAAGAGGGCGGCGAGGGCCGCCATTGCTTCTGCTGCTGCTGCGCGTGCTTCGAGGGCGCGGTTCGATTGATTTGGGTTTCCCTCTCGCCGCGACGAAGGAGCTCAGCTCCTTATCCTCTCTTCAGCAGAGCTGAGAGAGAGTGTAGCGTAGCAAGCAGGGGGGGGGCACGTGCGGGGCGCGTGAGATAAGGGATTTCGTAAGGAGGCCCAGAACCAGAAGTACCGCGTACCACCACGTTGGTCGGCCCATTTAGCCCTTCCTCTACTTCCATTTCTATTTGTTTTTCCTTTTTGTCTCAAAAAAATATTGTTTTTCCTTTTTTATCTATTTTTTTCATTTTTTATTCTTTATTATTTTATTCAAAAATAAAATCCTTGTTTGTGCACCTTTTAATTTACTGATAGGTACAAAAAAAATCCCCCTTTACAAGTATTTTTCTTATTTTTTGGGTCATACATAAATGATTTTTTTCAGAGATAAATGCACGATTTTCCTTCACCATTTTTTTATTCGTCCGTTTCCCTTTTGATTATTATATTGTTTTGATGTACATGAGTATCTATTCTGAGATACAGAAACATTTATTCTGGAAGAAACTAATAGTTTTTCAACGCTACAAACATCCTTTTGAGATATATGAACATTTATTTTCACACATAAGAACATCTTTAGGTAAACACATGCACATTTATTTTTTTAAAATACATGGATATTTACTTTAATATAAACGAATATTTATATTTTATAGAAATGCATATTTTCGAAAACAAATTATAAAATTAGAAGAAGTAGACATAATTTTAAGATTTATAAAAACTAAACAAGTTAAAACATTATTTGTCAATGGGTCGTGCCAAATCAACATGGCAATAGGTTCCCGCTAACCAGCAGGTAAAAACCCTATTAGGGTAAGGGTTTGGAAAAATTAATTACCCATGGTTTTATAAATGGGAACAAATATAGCCATTGGGTGAGCCAGGTACAAGTATGGGAAGGCAATACCCATACCGCGTGACCGCATACCCATATGCTTATTCATTATGACAGTTAGGCCCTATATGTGTCATCCACTAAAAATGTGAAAGCCCTAGTGTCGCTTTACCCAGCCGCAACTTGGGCCGCAAATTCCTCCCCATACCCCTTTTCGCGTCGTCACTCACACCGCACAAACCCCCTTGCCCCCATTACTATCTCGCAACAAACCCTAGGGGGAGGAGCCATCGGCCGCCACCGTCGGCTGCCTGCAGCGATGCGACCGACCGCCTCCCTCATCTCCTCGTCTCCTCCCTTTACTCCACGCAACTAGCAGACCAGACCATCTCCTGCCTCCACCTCCTATCCTCCACCTCATCTCCTCCACGCGAGCACCACCGGGCTGCAGGAGCACCTCCTTCTGCCACGCATCGAGCTCCAATGGGCAACACATGTTGAAATGTTGCATTTTCCATACGAAAATGTTGTGTTTTACATACAGGAATGGGTATTTTGAAATGTTGTGTTTTACATACAGAAATGTTGAAATTCTAAAATAATACATGAAAAAAAATGTGAATTGAAAGCTGACCGTGATGGGTATTTTTACCCACTATTACCTGCACCCGACTGGGTACGGGTATGGTTCCAACCCGGGGTGCATGTACAGGTTTGGGCAAAAAATATTGGGACGGGAGTGGGTTTAGGTGAGCATTACCCGCACCTGAACCCTGCGCATGCCATGTTGAGCTCCAAATGCGGACCATGGAGAAATGCTTCACGCAGAACGGGCCCTTCTTCTTGCAATGGTGGCAAACATGAACTTCCCTCCTATTTCGTGTGAAGTCAATTAATGGATCAACCCCAAATAAGTATGTACTGCTTTTATAGTTTTATTTTTTCTATGTTATTAGTTTTTCCTTGGTTGTTGTCTACTTCCTAGCATTTTGTGCAGTTAAACTTGATATGCTCAAGGCCTACGACCGTGTAGAGTGGCACTACCTGGAGGCCATGATGACTAAGTTGGGTTTCCGTGACAAGTTTGTGAGAGTGGTTATAAAGTGTGTGACTTCAGTCCGTTTTTCAGTGAAGGTGAATGGAACACTTCTCCCGTTCTTTACTCCTTCTCGGGGTTTCCGTCAGGGTGATCCCATGTCCCCTTTTCTCTTTCTAATATGTGCAGAAGGCCTCACGTCATTGATGAACAATTGGGGTGGCCTACACATTGATAGAGGGATCCGAGTGAGCTACCGCTCACCATGGATTAATCACCTACTCTTTGCGGACGACATCCTAATCTTCATGAAAGCAACTCAGCAAAGTGCAGCTAGATTGAATGAAGTTCTTCGAATATATGCTGCATGTTCAGGACAAGTGGTTAACCGAGAGAAAAGTTCGGTTTATTTCAGTCGTAATGCGTCTCAGCCACTAAGGACGGAGATCAAGCAGGTCCTTGGAATTTTTGTAGAAGCCTTTATAGAGAGAGATCTTGTCCTTCCACGGCAGTTGGACGAATAACGAGTGGTAACTTTAATCACATTGTAGAGAGAAGTCGTGGAAGGATGCAAGGATGGTACGAGAGAGGTATGGCCTGTGCTGCAAGGGAAGTTCTACTCAAGTCCATTGTTTAGGCTATCCCTACTTTCAGTATGTGCTGCTTTTTGCTGACAAAGAAGATACTTAAACAACTTTCAGCAGGCATGTCACAGTTCTGGTGGAGAAGCTCCATAGACAAGAAATCTTTACACTGGTTGTCATGGGATAAGTTGACTGCACCAAAGGAGAGAGGAGGCATAGGGTTCCGGGATATGCAGCAATTTAACATTACGCTACTAGGCAAGCAAGGATGGCGCCTCATCTCACACCCGGAGTCGCTATGTTCCAAGGTGTTGAAGGGGAAATACTTTCCTGAATGTAACTTTGAGGATGCCCAGGCTCCAAAATCTGCATCTGCCACGTGGAAGGCCATTATTGCGGGGCGTGCAGCTTTGGACACGAGACTAATTAAGCGAGTGGGTACCGGAGAATCCATATCTATATGGACATACCGATGGATTCCTGATACAGATATGATGAAACTAATAGGACATATTGGGAATGCGCAACTCGACAAGGTTGCTGAACTGATTGATCAGCAGAGAGGTATATGGGACATCCAATTGGTACGCAGCAACTTTTTAGCTCCTGGCACCGATGCAATTCTGAATATTCCTTTGAGAAGGGGAGGAGGCAAAGATTTATATGTGTGGTGTCTAGAAAAATCAGGTGTATACTCCATTAAAACGGCATACCGAGCTCTTATGACTCATAAAGAGCGTTTAGCTCAAGAGGAAGGGACAGTAGCGGGCTCTTCAATGTCGGATCAACACTTGTGGAAAACTTTGTGGAAGCTAAAAGTGATTCCAAGAGTTCATGTATTTTGGTGGCGAGTACTTAAGGGAATTCTCCCTGACTACGCCAATCTGCAACGATGCCATATACACACAATGGCTCGCTGTGAACTATGCTAAGCCACGACGGAGGATTTGTAGCATGCGCTCTTACACTGCTCACATGCTAAGCAATACTGGGTGGATGCGCGAGAGATCCTTGATCGGAAGCTTCCTCGCCTACACCCGATTACGTGGACGAAGGATATTGTGCTGGATGGAATATTTTCTGAATATGATCGTTGTAAGCTGATTATGGTCATGCATGCGATTTGGACAACACGCAATAGATGGACTCATGATCAGGATGTCTTTGATCCGGTCCAGTCAATCAAAATGGTCATGATGATTTGATCTTGCTAGATATTTGTAACGCCCCATATGTAACTTGCCATATTTGTATTCCAACTCTTGCCATTTTCGGCACTAAGTTATGATATTTCCTCGTTGTTGGGTTTTGTCTTCATTTTGCATTTTGTCCATGTCATGCATCTCATATCATGTCATCATGTGCATCGCATTGGCATACATGTTCGTCTCATGCATCCGAGCATTTTCCCCGTTGTCCGTTTTGCATTCCGGCGCTCCTACGTCCTCCGATGTCCCCTTTTGCCTCTTTTCCGTGTGCTGGTGTTAAACGTTATCGGATTGGACCAAGACTTGCCCAGCGGCCTTGGTATACTACCGGTAGACCGTCTGTCAAGTTTCGTACCATTTGGACTTCGTTTGATACTCCAACGGTTAACCGAGGAACCGTAAAGGCCTCGTGTGTGTTGCAGCCCAACACCCCTCCAAAGTGGCCCAAAACCCACCTAAACCCCCTCCATCATTTCGGTCGTTCGATCACGATCGCGTGGGCGCAAACCGTGCTCAATTTGGAGCCTCCTAGCTCCTTCTATGTATAAATAGGTCTCCCCCTCCGAAATCTCGGATCAAATCCACCCTAACCCTAGTCTCCTCTTCCCCCGCCGCCGCCGGACACGTCCGAGACGGCCGGACGCGTCCGCCCCACCCGCCGCCGCCACGTGTCAGCGTGCCATTCGCCGCCGCCCGCGTGCCCACATCGCCGTCCGACCCGCGCGCCGGCCCGCCGGGGCCCAGGCGGGGCCCTCCCGGCCCGCGCGCCGCCGTCGCCTACCCGGCTCGCCCCCGCCGCTCGGTTCGTCTCCTCCCGTGCCACCTCGCCGTCTCCTTCGCTGCCGGCCACCGCCGCCATTGCCGGCCGCCACCAGCTCGCCATCCGCCGCGGCCGCCGCCTCGCGCCGCCTCGCGCCGCCCGGAGCTCGCCACGCCGTTCACCGTCTCCGGCTCCGGCCATCTTCCTCCTCCCCACCAGATCCGGCAAGTCCACCGACTCCGGCCACCACTCCATCAACTCCGGCGAGGAGCTCCGTCGAACCTCGTGAAGCGTGCCTCAGATCCAGATCTGAAATTAGGGTTGACCTCGTTTCTCCCGTAAGTCCCCAGTATTTTTAGCATTTTGTTGGGGAACGTAGCAGAAATTCAAAATTTTCCTACGTGTCACCAAGATCTATCTATGGAGAGACCAGCAACGAGGGGAAGGAGAGTGCATCTACATACCCTTGTAGATCGCTAAGCGGAAGCGTTCAAGTGAACGGGGTTGATGGAGTCGTACCCGTCGTGATTCAAATCACCGATGATCAAGTGCCGAACGCACGGCACCTCCGCGTTCAACACACGTACAGCCCGGTGACGTCTCCCATGCCTTGATCCAGCAAGGAGAGAGGGAGAGGTTGAGGAAGACTCCATCCAGCAGCAACACAACGGCGTGGTGATGATGGAGGAGCGTGGCAATCCTGCAGGGCTTCGCCAAGCACCACAGAAGAGGAGGGAGAGAGATATGCAGGGCTGCACCAACGAGAGATCAAATCGTATGTCTTCTGGGCAGCCCAATACCTCAATATATATAGGGAAGAGGAGGGCTGCGCCCCCTCTAGGGTTCCCACCCCTAGGGGGGGCGGCAGCCCTAGATGGGGAGGCAAGGGGGCGGCCAAGAGGGGATGGGAGAGGGAGGCGCACCAATATGGGCCCTAAGGCCCATATCCCATTAGGGTTTGCCCCCTCTCTCTCTCTCTTAGGCGCATGGGCCTTAGTGGGGCTGGTGCCCTTGGCCCATGTAGGCCAAGGAGCACTCCCTACAGCCCATGTGGCCCCCCGGGGCTGGTGGCCCCACTTGGTGGACCCCCGGGACCCTCCCGGTGGTCCCGGTACATTACCGATAAACCCCGAAACTCTTCCGGTGACCAAAACAGGACTTCCCATATATAAATCTTTACCTCCGGACCATTCCGGAACTCCTCGTGACGTCCGGGATCTCATCCGGGACTCCGAACAACATTCGGTAACCACATACAAACTTCCTTTATAACCCTAGCGTCATCGAACCTTAAGTGTGTAGACCCTACGGGTTCGGGAGACATGCAGACATGACCGAGACGTTCTCCGGTCAATAACCAACAGCGGGATCTAGATACCCATGTTGGCTCCCACATGTTCCACGATGATCTCATCGGATGAACCACGATGTCAAGGACTTAATCAATCCCGTATACAATTCCCTTTGTCTATCGGTACGATACTTGCCCGAGATTCGATCATCGGTATCCCGATACCTTGTTCAATCTCGTTACCGGCAAGTCTCTTTACTCGTTTCGTAACACATCATCCCGTGATCAACTCCTTGATCACATTGTGCACATTATGATGATGTCCTACCGAGTGGGCCCAGAGATACCTCTCCGCTTACACGGAGTGACAAATCCCAGTCTCGATTCGTGCCAACCCAACAGACACTTTCGGAGATACCCGTAGTGCACCTTTATAGTCACCCAGTTACGTTGTGACGTTTGGTACTCCCAAAGCACTCCTACGGTATCCGGGAGTTGCACAATCTCATGGTCTAAGGAAATGATACTTGACATTAGAAAAGCTTTAGCATACGAACTACATGATCATGTGCTAGGCTTAGGATTGGGTCTTGTCCATCACATCATTCTCCTAATGATGTGATCCCGCTATCAACGACATCCAATGTCCATGGTTAGGAAACCATAACCATCTATTGATCAACGAGCTAGTCAACTGGAGGCTCACTAGGGACATGGTGTTGTCTATGTATCCACACATGTATCTGGGTTTCCTATCAATACAATTATAGCATGGATAATAAACGATTATCATGAACAAGGAAATATAATAATAATCAATTTATTATTGCCTCTAGGGCATATTTCCAACAGTCTCCCACTTGCACTAGAGTCAATAATCTAGTTCACATCGCCATGTGATTAACACTCATAGGTCACATCGCCATGTGACTAACACCCAAAGAGTTCTGGGTTTGATCATGGTGCTTGTGAGAGAGGTTTTAGTCAACGGGTCTGAACCTTTCAGATCCGTGTGTGCTTTACAAATCTCTATGTCATCTCCTAGATGCAGCTACCATGTTCTATTTGGAGCTTATTCCAAATAACTGTTCTACTATACGAATCCAGTTTACTACTCAGAATAATCTGGATTAGTGTCAAAGTTTGCATCGGCGTAACCCTTTACGACGAACTCTTTTACCACCTCCATAATCGAGAAGATTCCTTAGTCCACTAGTTACTAAGGATAACTTTGACCGCTGTCCTGTGATCCATTCTTAGATCACTCTTGAACTGTTTTGGGTGTCCTATGAAGATGCATTTATCCGCTTTGGGTTCGAGCTTATCAGCCTGAAACTTTTTCACATAAGCGTCGCAGCCCCAAACTTTTAAAGAAATGACAGCTTAGGTTTCTCTAAACCATAGTTTATACGGTGTCGTCTCATCGGAATTACGTGGTGCCCTATTTAAAGTGAATGTGGTTGTCTTTAATGCCTAACCCATAAACTATCGTGGTAATTCGATAAGAGACATCATGGTATGCATCATATCCAATAGGGTGCAGTTATGATGTTCGGACACACCATCACACTATGGTGTTCCAGGCTGTATCAGTTGTGAAACAATTTCCACAATGTCTTAATTCTGTGCCAAACTCGTAATTCAGATATTCATCTCTATGATCATATCATAGATACTTTATCCTTTTGTCACGACGATCTTTTAACTCCACCCTGAAATTACTTGAACCTTTCAATAATTCAGACTCGTGATTTATCAAGTAAATGTACTCAACATCTACTCAAATCATCTGTGAAGTAAGAACATAACGATATCCACTACACGCCTCAGCACTCATTGGACTGCACACATCAAAATGTATTACTTCCAACAAGTTGCTTTCTAGTTCCATTTTACTGAAAAAGAGGCTTTCAGTCATCTTGCCCATGTGTTATGATTTGCATGTCTCAAGTGATTCAAAATCAAGTGAGTTCAAATGGTCCATTTGCATGGTGTTTCTTCATGCATATACACCAACAGACATGGTTCGCATGTCTCAAACTTTTCAAAAATGAGTGAGTCCAAAGATCCATCAACATGGAGCTTCTTCATGCGTTTTATACCGATATGACTTACGAGGCAGTGCCACAAGTAGGTGGTACTATCATTACTATCTTTTGGCATGAACATGTTTATCACTATGATCGAGATTCAATGAACCATTCATTTTAGGTGCAAGACCATTGAAGGTTTTATTCAAATAAACAGAGTAACCATTATTCTCCTTAAATGAATAACCGTATTGCGATAGACGTAATCCAATCATGTCTATGCTCAACGCAAACACCAAGCTCGATGGTAGAGGGAGCGTGCGATGCTTGATCATATCAACATTGGAATCACTTCCAACACATATCGTCAGCTCACCTTTAGCTAGTCTCCGTTTGTTCCGTAGCTTTTATTTCGAGTTACTAACACTTAGCAACCGAACCGGTATCTAATACCCTGGTGCTACTAGGAGTACTAGTAAAGTACACATCAACACAATGTATATCCAATATACTTCTATCGACCTTGCCAGCCTTCTCATCTACCAAGTATCTAGGGTAATTCTGCTCCAGTGGCTGTTCCCCTTATTATAGAAGCACTTAGTCTCGGGTTTGGGTTCAACCTTGGGTTTCTTCACTAGAGCAGCAGCTGAATTACCGTTTCATGAAGTATCCCTTCTTGCCCTTACCCTTCTTGAAACTAGTGGTTTCACCAACCATCAACAATTGATGCTCCTTCTTGATTTCTACTTTTGCGGTGTCAAACATCGCGAATATCTCAAGGATCATCATATATGTCCCTGATATATTATAGTTCATCACGAAGCTCTAGCAGCTTGGTGGTAATGACTTCGGAGAAACATCACTATCTCATCTGGAAGATTAACTCCCACTTGATTCAAGTGATTGTTGTACTCAGACAATCTGAGCACAAGCTCAACAATTGAGCTTTTCTCCCTTAGTTTGCAGGCTAAGAAAATCGTCGGAGGTCTTATACCTCTTGACGTGGGCACGAGCTTGAAATCCCAATTTCAGCCCTCAAAACATCTCATATGTTTTGCGACGTTTCAAAACCGTCTTCGGTGCCTCAACTCTAAACCGTTTAACTGAACTATCACGTAGTCATCAAAACGTGTATGTCAGATGTTCGCAACATCCACAGACAACGTTCGAGGTTCAGCACACTGAGCGGTGCATTAAGGACATAAGCCTTCTAAGAAGCAATAAGGACAATCCTCAGTTAACGGACCTAGTCCGCATAATTGCTACTATCAACTCTCAACTAAATTTTCTCTAGGAACATATCTAAACAGTAGAACAGAAACGTGAGCCACGACATAATTTGTGAAGACCTTTTGACTATGTTCAGGATAATTAAGTTCATCTTATGAACTCCCACTCAGATAGACATCCCTCTAGTCATCTAAGTGATTACATGATCCGAGTCAACTAGGCCGTGTCCGATCATCACGTGAGACGGACTAGTCATCATCGGTGAACATCTTCATGTTGATCGTATCTTCTATACGACTCATGCTCGACCTTTCGGTCTTCTGTGTTCCGAGGCCATGTCTGTACATGCTAGGCTCGTCAAGTTAACCCTAAGTGTTTTGCATGTGTTCCGAGGCCATGTCTGTACATGCTAGGCTCGTCAACACCCGTTGTATGTGAACGTAAGGATCCATCACACCTGATCATCACGGCGTGCTTAGAAACGACGAACTTTAGGAACGGTGCACAGTTAGGGGAGAACACTTCTTGAAATTGTTATGAGGGATCATCTTATTTACTACCGTCGTTCTAAGTAAACAAGATGCAAAACATGATAAACATCACATGTAATCAAAAATTAACGTGACATGATATGGCCAATATCACATGGCTCCTTTGATCTCCATCTTGGGGCTCCATGATCATCTTGTCACCGGCATGACACCATGATCTCCATCATCATGATCTCCATCATCATGTCTCCATGAAGTTGTCATGTCATCTATTACTTCTACTACTACAGCTAACGTTTAGCAATAAAGTAAAGTAATTACATGACGTTTATGTTGACACGCAGGTCATGAATAAATTAAGACAACTCCTATGGCTCCTGCCGGTTGTCATACTCATCGACATGCAAGTCGTGATTCCTATTACAAGAACATGATCAATCTCATACATCACATATATCATTCATCACATCCTTTTGGCCATATCACATCACATAGCATACCCTGCAAAAACAAGTTAGACGTCCTCTAATTGTTGTTTGCATGTTTTACGTGGCTGCTATGGGTTTCTAGTAAGAACGTTTCTTACCTACGCAAAGACCACAACGTGATATGCCAATTGCTATTTACCCTTCATAAGGACCCTTTTCATCGAATCCGATCCGACTAAAGTAGGAGAGACAGACACCCGCTAGCCACCTTATGCAACTAGTGCATGTCAGTCGGTGGAACCTGTCTCACGTAAGAGTACGTGTAAGGTCGGTCCGGGCTGCTTCATCCCACGATGCCGCCGAATCAAGATAAGACTAGTAACGGCAAGCATATTGAACAAAATCAACGCCCACAACTACTTTGTGTTCTACTCGTGCATAGAATCTACGCAATAGACCTAGCTCATGATGCCACTGTTGGGGAACGTAGCAGAAATTCAAAATTTTCCTACGTGTCACCAAGATCTATCTATGGAGAGACCAGCAACAAGGGGAAGGAGAGTGCATCTACATACCCTTGTAGATCGCTAAGTGGAAGCGTTCAAGTGAACGGGGTTGATGGAGTCGTACTCGTCGTGATTCAAATCACCGATGATCAAGTGCCGAACGCACGGCACCTCCGCGTTCAACACACGTACAGCCCGGTGACGTCTCCCATGCCTTGATCCAGCAAGGAGAGAGGGAGAGGTTGAGGAAGATTCCATCCAGCAGCAACACAACGGCGTGGTGATGATGGAGGAGCGTGGCAATACTGCAGGGCTTCGCCAAGCACCACAGAAGAGGAGGGAGAGAGATATGCAGGGCTGCACCAACGAGAGATCGAATCGTATGTCTTCTGGGCAGCCCAATACCTCAATATATATAGGGAAGAGGAGGGCTGCGCCCCCTCTAGGGTTCCCACCCCTAGGGGGGCGGCAGCCCTAGATGGGGAGGCAAGGGGGCGGCCAAGAGGGGATGGGAGAGGGAGGCGCACCAATATGGGCCCTAAGGCCCATATCCCATTAGGGTTTGCCCCCTCTCTCTCTCTTAGGCGCATGGGCCTTAGTGGGGCTGGTGCCCTTGGCCCATGTAGGCCAAGGAACACTCCCTACAGCCCATGTGGCCCCCCGGGGCTGGTGGCCCCACTTGGTGGACCCCCGGGACCCTCCCGGTGGTCCCGGTACGTTACCGATAAACCCCGAAACTCTTCCGGTGACCAAAACAGGACTTCCCATATATAAATCTTTACCTCCGGACCATTCCGGAACTCCTCGTGACGTCCGGGATCTCATCCGGGACTCCGAACAACATTCGGTAACCACATACAAACTTCCTTTATAACCCTAGCGTCATCGAACCTTAAGTGTGTAGACCCTACGGGTTCGGGAGACATGCAGACATGACCGAGACGTTCTCCGGTCAATAACCAACAGCGGGATCTAGATACCCATGTTGGCTCCCACATGTTCCACGATGATCTCATCGGATGAACCACGATGTCAAGGACTTAATCAATCCCGTATACAATTCCCTTTGTCTATCGGTACGATACTTGCCCGAGATTCGATCATCGGTATCCCGATACCTTGTTCAATCTCGTTACCGGCAAGTCTCTTTACTCGTTTCGTAACACATCATCCCGTGATCAACTCCTTGATCACATTGTGCACATTATGATGATGTCCTACCGAGTGGGCCCAGAGATACCTCTCCGCTTACACGGAGTGACAAATCCCAGTCTCGATTCGTGCCAACCCAACAGACACTTTCGGAGATACCCGTAGTGCACCTTTATAGTCACCCAGTTACGTTGTGACGTTTGGTACTCCCAAAGCACTCCTACGGTATCCGGGAGTTGCACAATCTCATGGTCTAAGGAAATGATACTTGACATTAGAAAAGCTTTAGCATACGAACTACATGATCATGTGCTAGGCTTAGGATTGGGTCTTGTCCATCACATCATTCTCCTAATGATGTGATCCCGCTATCAACGACATCCAATGTCCATGGTTAGGAAACCATAACCATCTATTGATCAACGAGCTAGTCAACTGGAGGCTCACTAGGGACATGGTGTTGTCTATGTATCCACACATGTATCTGGGTTTCCTATCAATACAATTATAGCATGGATAATAAACGATTATCATGAACAAGGAAATATAATAATAATCAATTTATTATTGCCTCTAGGGCATATTTCCAACACATTTTTCATGGCATCATAACTTTGCATCCGTGGCTCTGTTTTGGGCGTGTAGCATATCAAATTGTTCGTCTGGATGTGCTCTTCATTCCATTCCATTGCACTATGTTCATTTGAGTTCATCTTGATGCCCTAAATGCTGTTGCAAGAGTGTTATGTAGTGTTAGCTTCAGATTCTTAATAGACTATGGACATTTGTCATTTTTGCCATGTTTAATGTGTGCCTCCTATGATCTTGAGCCCTACATGTGTTTTGTTGTATGCCATGCCATATTTACTTGGGTGTATGACATGTATTTTTGTGATCATTGTGGTGATTAGCACAAGCATGCAAAGTAGCTCTCGTGATGTTGCTGATTTCAGGGACTTAGAATTCTTCTAAGTCATTTCCCTGATGATATTTTTATGCCATGTATTCTTGTTGCTACAGAGTGATCCATGCCTCTTTTGAGCATGTTCAGTAAGGATGTTTTTGAGATATTGTTATGCTCTATCCATCCATGTCTTTGTTTGCAATTATGGAGTATCCTAGCATGACTCAATCTTGCTCAACTTTTGCTATAAAATGTTCCTGGCAGATTGTTTACATGTTAATCAATTTTGCCGAGGTTGTTGTAGTTGATCCATGCATGCTATGAGAGTGTTCTTGCCATGGTTAGCTTATTTATCATGTCTACTTGCTGGGTGTATGCTTAGCTTGTCATGCAATGCCTTGTGGTGAGTGCATCGAGCTCGTAAACATGACTAGTAATTCTGTTTTGCCATGTTCCAGTTTTCTGCTACGTCTGAATCTGTTAACGAAACTTGCTATGTTCACGTGGTTGCCATTGTATCTTCTGATCCCTTTTGGCTTATGGTCAGTAAGGGACTTTTGTTGTATGATTTGAGTAGTTTCATGCCATGACTTGCTTTGCCATGATATGTTCCTGTAGCATGTTGTTATCTTGCTCTAAACATTGCTTCCTGATGTTAAATCCTGCCATGTTATTTTCACTAAGTCTGTGAACCTGATATCTTTTGCACTTTTGCCATGCTTGTTTGAACATGCTATTGTGTGATTTAGCCGTAGCTCAGTGTTCATCTTTTGTCAAGCATCTTGAGTGGATCACTGCCATGTGCTTTGTTGTTATGTTAGAGTGCAGTAGCTTGTTGTTCTTGATACATTTAGATGGCCTTGTGCTGTTAATCACAGCTTTGTGCCATTATTGTTTTGCTTGTCATTTGCAAACCGTGCATTCGATTCCGGTGATCTTTATATAGATTTCGACCGAAATCAACTCATCTTTCCAGCCGCACTCTTGGTTTTCCAAGTTGAGGCCTGGTTCAATCTTTCCCTTCCGAGGCACGCATATGCATTGCATATCACATCCTGCATATCATGCCATGTTTTGCATCATGTTGCTTGAGCATTGCACCGTGGTTGATTGTGTCTTCCTTTGCTTGTGTTCTTGCTTTGGGTAGAGCCGGGAGACGAGTACGTGATCGAGGAACCCATTGAGAACGCTTACGAGGATGAAGCTTATGTCAACTTGGAGAACTTTGCAGGCAAGATGACCATACCCTCAAAATCACTTCTATCTTTGCTTGCTAGATGCTCGCTCTATTGCCATGCCTATGCTACGATACCTACCACAAGCTTTATCATGCCTCCCATATTGCCATGTCAAACCTCTAACCCACCTTGTCCTAGCAAACCATTGTTTGGCTATGTTACCGCTTGCTCAGCCCCTCTTATAGCGTTGCTAGTTGTAGGTGAAGATTGGAGTTTGTTCCTTGTTGGAACATGTTTATTGTTGGGATATCACTATTATATCTTGTCTACTTTAATGCATCTATATGAAGGAAATATGCCCTAGAGGCAATAATAAAGTTATTATTTATTTCCTTATATCATGGTAAATGTTTATTATTCATGCTAGAATTGTATTAATCGGAAACATAATACACGTGTGAATACATAGACAAACAGTATGTCACTAGTATGCCTCTACTTGACTAGCTCGTTGAATCAAAGATGGTTAAGTTTCCTAGACATAGACATGAGTTGTCATTTGATTAACGGGATCACATCATTAGAGAATGATGTGATTGACTTGACCCATTCCGTTAGCATAGCACTTGATCGTTTAGTTTGTTGCTATTGCTTTCTTCATGACTTATACATGTTCCTATGACTATGAGATTATGCAACTCCCGTTTACCGGAGGAACACTTTGTGTGCTACCAAACATCACAAAGTAACTGTGTGATTATAAAGGTGCTCTACAGGTGTCTCCGAAGGTACTTGTTGGGTTGGCGTATTTCGAGATTAGGATTTGTCACTCCAATTGTCGGAGAGGTATCTCTGGGCCCACTCGGTAATGCACATCACTATAAGCCTTGCAAGCATTGCAACTAATGAGTTAGTTGCGGGATGATGTGTTACGGAACGAGTAACGAGATTGAACTAGGTATTGAGATACCGACGATCGAATCTCGGGCAAGTAACATACCGATGACAAAGGGAACAACGTATGTTGTTATGCGGTTTGACCGATAAAGATCTTCGTAGAATATGTGGGAGCCAATATGAGCATCCAGGTTCCGCTATTGGTTATTGACCGGAGACGTGTCTCGGTCATGTCTACATAGTTCTCGAACCCGTAGGGTCCGCACGCTTAAAGTTCGATGACGGTTATATCATGAGTTTATGTGTTTTGATGTACCGAAGGAGTTCGGAGTCCCGGATGAGATCGGGGACATGACGAGGAGTCTCGAAATGGTTGAGACGTAAAGATCGATATATTGGACGACTATATTCGGACATCGGAAAGGTTCCGAGTGATTCAGGTATTTTCGGGAGTACCGGGGAGTTACGGGAATTTGTATTGGGCCTTAATGGGCCATACGGGAAAGGAGAGAAAGGCCTCAAAGGGTGGCCGCACCCCTCCCCATGGGCTGGTCCGAATTGGACTAGGGAGGGGGGCGCCCCCTTCCTTCCTTCTCCTTTTCCCTTCCCTTTCCTTCTCTCCTACTCCTACTACTTGGAAGGGATCCTAGTTCTACTAGGAAAGGGGGAATCCTACTCCCGGTGGGAGTAGGACTCCCCTAGGGCGCGTCATAGAGAGGGCCGGCCCCTCCCCTCCTCCACTCCTTTATATACGTGGCCAGGGGGCACCCCATAGACACAACAATTGATCTCTTGATCTCTTAGCCGTGTGCGGTGCCCCCTCCACCATAATCCACCTCGATCATATCGTAGCGGTGCTTAGGCGAAGCCCTGCGTCGGTGGAACATCATCATCGTCACCACGCCGTCGTGCCGACGAAACTCTCCCTCAACACTCGGCTGGATCGGAGTTCGAGGGACGTCATCGAGTTGAACGTGTGCAGAACTCGGAGGTGCCGTGCGTTCGGTACTTGATCAGTCAGATCGTGAAGACGTATGACTACATCAACCGCATTGTGCTAACGCTTCCGCTTTCGGTCTACGAGGGTACATGGACAACACTCTCCCCTCTCGTTGCTATGCATCACCATGATCTTGCGTGTGCGTAGGAAATTTTTGAAATTACTACGTTCCCCAACAGTGGCATCCGAGCCTGGTTTTATGCGTTGATGTAATATGCACGAGTAGAACACAAGTGAGTTGTGGGCGATATAAGTCATATTGCTTACCAGCATGTCACACTTTGGTTCGGCGGTATTGTTGGATGAAGCGGCTCGGACCGACATTACGCGTACGCTTACGCGAGACTGGTTTTACCGCCGTGCTATGCACACAGGTGACTAGCGGGTGTCAGTTTCTCCAACTTTAGTTGAACCAAGTGTGTCTACGCCCAGTCCTTGAGAAGGTTAAAATATCACTAACTTAAAAAACTATCGTTGTGGTTTTGATGCGTAGGTAAGAACGGTTCTTGCTCAGCCCGTAGCAGCCACGTAAAACTTGCAACAACAAAGTAGAGGACGTCTAACTTGTTTTTGCAGGGCATGTTGTGATGTGATATGGTCAAGACGTGATGAGATATAAGTTTTTGTATAAGATGATCATGTTTTGTTGAAGTTGTCGGCAACTGGCAGAAGCCTTATGGTTGTCTCTTTATTGCATAAGATGCAAGCGCCAAATAATTGCTTTACTTTATCGCTATGCGATAGCAATAGTTGGCGAGACGACCATGTGACGACACATTGATATAGATCAAGATGATGGAGATCATGGTGTCATGCCGGTGACGATGGAGATCATGAGGATGCTTTGGAGATGGAGATCAAAGGCACAAGATGATGATGGCCATATCATGTCACATATTATGATTGCATTTGATGTTTATCTTTTATACATCTTATTTTGCTTAGTTCGGCGGTAGCTTTATAAGATAATCTCTCACTAAATTATCAAGGTATAAGTGTTCTCCCTGAGTATGCACCGTTACGAAAGTTCTTCGTGCTGAGACACCACATGATGATCGGGTGTGATAGGCTCTACGTTCAAATACAACGGGTGCAAAAAAGTTGCACACGCGGAATGCTCAGGTTAAACTTGACGAGCCTAGCATATAACAGATATGGCCTCGGAACACGGAGACCGAAAGGTCGAGCGTGAATCATATAGTAGATATGATCAACATAGTGATGTTCACCATTGAAACTACTCCATCTCACGTGATGATCGGACATGGTTTAGTTGATATGGATCACGTGATCACTTAGAAGATTAGAGGGATGTCTGTCTAAGTGGGAGTTCTTAAGTAATATGATTAATTGAACTTTAATTTATCATGAACTTAGTCCTGATAGTATTAGCATATCTATGTTGTAGATCAATAGCTCGCGATGTTGCTCCCAGTTTATTGTGTTCCTAGAC